>NW_025943695.1:0-166334 GCF_000764305.2 Hyalella azteca | reverse complement strand
TTTAAGATATTGTCATCTAAACTTAACCTCCAACCTCATGATTTCAGGTATCGTAATCGTAGGCCAAGCCCAACCGCAGCCGTTGGCACTAATCGTAAACAAAGCCCAACCCAGCGCTGGCACTGTCATACTTAGTAATCAATTTCAAAGCCCAACCCAGCGTAGGCAAACGCTAGCATAAGCGTTCGAGAAAACGCCAGTAATAGTCTCTTCTTCTTGCCTGCCAAAACCACCTCGTGTAAGTAACAAATGAAGCACCGCAACCATGCTAACATAAACAATTCGTGTCATTCCAGTTGTAATTTTGTTATTGAGAAGTCAAATAAGAACGTTCATCTATTGTATAACGTTTAGTACTAAACAATGTGAGTCTACCCCTGCATAGTGTAAGTTTCATGTAAGTATTTCTCGACCTATTAACTAATATTAAATCTTATTTTCAGCTTACGTCACTCAAGTAGGCTATATGAAATAAACGGAAGAAAAAGCACGTCGACTTTTCCCTACCCCGTTGAGCCCGCACAAGTTTGTGTCACTAAACAATGCTTACTTATCAATATCCTTCCTGATTATGTTTCTGGTGCCATTGGCAATATACTGCCCAAGTATTAAGTAAAATCTTCCACTTTAACTTAAGATATAAAGAAAACTGTAACGTATCAAATACTTTTGTGTGTCACTGCGTAACTCTGTGGTGATCTCTAAGTGAATATATGCTTCAAACCGCAGTTTATCTTCAGTAGGAGACAAATCTCTCTTTATTCGATTGATTTTCAGTAGCTAATTTTAGGGAAAAAATTATTTTAAACATAGAGTAAATATGAAATGTATTATGTAACTGCAGTGGCATTCATGCAAATGCAACGCCATCTGCTACAGGTAAACAAGGAAGGACAGTTCTGATATATACTCGCACAATCGCAAACAAATTACTACAAATTATCTCAAATTTTTCAGGCAACCATAATGATCTGCAAGACTTGATCTTGACTCACAATCTCTGGAGATAATGAAAAATGGAGTATTAAACAAAAATTAGCTTATGGATGAGAATGCAAAGAAAATACTTGATATTGTAGAGGGCTAGGATAATTATTAATGATCAATGTGTAATATCTTGATGTATAGTGTATAGGAAAAAGATATATTTTAATTAGGATGTAAAGGTTGTAAGATTGTTTTAGAAAGAATCGTAGCTTTGCTGACTGGTGTCGTACGAACGGATTCATTCGGATTTTAGAGAGCGGACAGGAAGGATCCCTCTATTCGGCCTGTATATGTCTTGTTCCAGATTGTCTCCGTGCACTTTGTAACCTTGCCTAATTTTATATTTGTGTTGTGGTGCTGGATTTTAAGTATATCTTGACGAGAAAAGACTATTATTCCTGACAACAGTTCTTGCGAACCTGGTGGTCCACAACTATATAAAAGAATGCTCTGTGACTTCTAAGAAATAGAATCAATAATGTATGACTACAGATTGCATGAATTGTTGCAATGATTGATGTAATAAATTTTTAAGACAATTTAAACATACACACTTAGTGTGGTGCTCACCTTCCATGTTCATCTAGCTTTGGTGCATCTAGTGAAGTCATCATGGCTAGTGAAGTCATCATAGGTTGGGCATTGAATTACAGGAACATATAGGCCACTATCTCATGTGCCTTCTGCTGTTTAATTGTTTGAATATAGTCTTCAGTAAGTCTTCTATTCCTCCTATTCACTATCCGGGAATGCAGTCACATTTTTAAGATGCATCAACCGTGTATGGTTCTAAAATAGAATGAATGAATATTTTCGAAGTTTTGGTACAAACTTTTTGCACTTGACCGTGAGCTGTGGATGAAGGACATTAACTTGCGGCGGCCGCGAGCTGTGGAGGAAGGATATTAACTTATGGCAACCTAAAGAGACTGCATCAAGGCGGTCAGCCGCGATAGTCGCATATGACGTTTTTAAACTTTGAATTCGTCCAATAAGCCCTCCTCATAAATTAGATACAGGTCTGAAATTTGGAATGTTATCCTGGATAATTATTTTCAATTGGCAGGAATTAAGATAAATTTAGTAAAGTTTTTATTTCAACTGTTATCAGGAAGGATAAAATTTTGGTCCTCGATGTTCGTAAAGCGTGCAATTTTTCTACAATTTTCTTGATATTTCTACAATTTCTCGAGGTTTTACTATTGTTCTTCATTGTTCGGTATACCATGCTTTTCTAAATCAGAATTCATTGTAGTAGATATAAGGCGATTTACTCGAAAATTTCTGTGAAATTTCCGTAGATTTCCACGCGACTTCTGCTTCAAGTATCCTACAGTGAAGGAGCCAAGGCATGCACAATGGTTTATGAGGGAACCGCATAGCTCATAAGTTAATCGCCAGCCGCTGTCGAGTGGTTTCAGCTCCTCCCCCTCCCCGGACCGCGGGTGGCCAGCGGTCGGCCAGCGGTCGGCCATAACATTTTAGCTCCGGCCTCCCTCTGGCTATTCACCGGCCACCTGAAAGCCTCCCCTTGCTTCCAGAACAATATTCCTGAGGCCTGGGCGTGTTAGCCCAAATTAAATATGTCGTTGAATTGGTCTCGGGGCCAGGTACTGGTGACGGCGTGAGCTCGAATTTCATAACGATTTGCCGGTCTCAGGGAACCCAGACTTCGCAGTTCTATGCTGCAGAGTCTTAAAGCAACCTTCGCTGCTCAGCGCAAGTGATGCACAGTTGACCATGCCATTTAAAGCTTACAAATAATTCGTATCTAGCTGGATATTATATAATGAATAAAAGGTAAACATTTTATGAGAAAATTGTAAGGAATTGCGGAGCAAGGAAGTGATGTTTGGATAAAAAATTAAAGCTTATTTCTAAATAAGTACATGCAAATTAAATTTTAAAAATCCTAAATGTTTTTTTTTTTCACCGTTAAATTTGAAACGGAAGCTCGGCGTTTTTCTGGGCTTGATAGTTCCAGCAATTTAGAATCATTCCAATTCCGTCATTGTCACAATCCCTAATCTCTTTATTATAAAACCTATGTACTTCAATTAAATAAAAACATGTTCAAATCCATATTCTCCATAGATGATAGGACTCCCATTTTACTCTCATCTCAAAATGTGGATAAATCTATACTACGACTTTTAAATTAAATTGATCTATACTAATTGCAAACTCCCTTTCCTCCAATCCTTTCTCATTCTCCCACTATACATGATGCATGAAATTTCAAATCCAGGCAATATCTCGGCACGGTCAGTATCCTGGATACTCGCCCCAACAGCGCTTAAATATTTATGGTGTCATGCCACAAAAATACAGTTTGTGTGTGCACACACGAACTAACTGTGTCAAATTATACACAAAATTATTTCATCGTAAGCAACGGAATTTCGGATGATGTCATACTGAAATTTCAGTCATTATTGACCCCAGCGTAACGCCGGGCTATCCTTAATTTTAGTCAATAATATACTATATGCTAGAATATGTATGGGTTCGTTTGTTTGAAGCCTAGCGATTTCAATACGTGTGGTTATACGAGCGCGTATCTACAATATCTATTATTTCGAGATATTACTGCACTGCGAGTGAGATACTATACTATTACTGAACTGTGATTTTTGTTGCCGGAATCTTAAAACACTTAAAATAGCAAGAAGAAACAACTACACTCAATTTATGAATATGGTTTGAATATATATTTATCCTAACTGTTACTTTTATCATATCAAAATTTCCTCTAAACATGGAATGGAGATTTTACTGGAAACTCTTTATTAAATTTGAGTCAAAACAGATGTCTTTTCTCATAACCATTAGTTAATTTTTTTATATGACCACTGTTTTCAGAAATACACGATTTATCGTTAAATCGTTATATTGTGATATAGTTATATCGTTTTATCATACAATGCGATATCTAGGATATCGCATTATATAGGATATTTAGGTTCTAAGGTTTCGGGAATCTCATTTTCAGCGAAAGGCTGGGTTTCGCTACGTAATTTAAGGTTGAAATATGTGCAGCCGGTTACACCAAAGGCTTCATATGAGCGGAAATTGTTGAGGTGAAATTTATTCTTTCAAATAATTATCGAATTATTGATTTCGATCAAATTTCATGAACTCATTACCTTTCTGACTTCATCTACGTTTAGGGCGACTCCCACGTACAGTCTCACCGTAAGGAACTTAGCTCAACTTTACTGCGGCTTGAAGGAAATTTAAATTTTTGGGTCATAAGAAAGATTTATTGTATGAACAATCAAATTATATTCGCCAATGAATGCAAATTGGAATGAATTTATTCACGAAAATATAATAATACGTATAAAATATTCAGTTGATAAAAATTGCTTTCGCTTAGACAGTGTTACTTGATAAATGGGAACATACGAGATTGCCCCAGTATAATCTCATATATACAATTTGTAATCTCGATATTTAGGAATAGTTTGACATTCTGATACTAATAAAAAGTTGTTATTTTTGCTTAAATACGCATTTTCGAAGCTTTTAAAACAATCTTGATAAGACCTACATTACAATAAAAGTGAAAGTATTCATCCATAAACTAATTATGAATTATTATTATAATTACAAAATCCCGACACGATATGTATCCTGGATACCCGCCCCAACAGTAGGGGTTCTATTAGTAAATAACTAATAGAACCCAAGACGATAATTAATAGAACATATAATCGTAGGAGAAACTGCAATGACTACATGAAACCTGGGCCCATGCTTTCAAAAAAAGTTAAGAGATCGTAAGTTCATCAGCCAATCATTGACGGCCTTTCATGCAAAATCCACCAATCATAGACAAGAAAATAGAGCGTAAGTACTAACGTTCACTTAGCGAGCTTTGAAAGTATCCACCAATCATAGACAAGAAAATAGAGCGTAAGTACTTCCGTTCACTTAGCGAATTTTGAAAGTATGGCCCCTTGACCATTGAGGAGATTCTTAATCTTATGGTCTCAGATATCAAGCACTAGCTTCATAACTTCTGTTGAAATTTCATTACTCCATTTAATAGAACATTTTGGAGGGCTTTAATAATACATTCGTTGCGAAATTATCGCAAGACAATCAAAGGGATTTTTTAAGTAGAAACCTTCTTTACAATGCATATCTGTCTAGCAAACACGTCGAGTAAAGCTTTGCCGTCGCTTGGCACCAAGAACACAGGACGAATCTGCGAGTGGCTCTACTAGATCACTGAAAACTGACCACATCCACATATTACAAGAATGAACCTGTCGCGATTTGTAACTCGTGTAACAGCGAGTCCACTGTTCACGTACAACAAAAACAAATAATTTAGTTGCACCCTGAGTGAAGGAACCCATCAGGTGTTACTGATGGATGTCAGTAACATTGTAACGTGGGTAACATATTGCTATGTCAGTATTATTGTAACGTCAGTAACATTGTAGCGTCAGTAACATTGTAACGTCAGTAACATTGCATCGTCAGTAATATTGTAATGTCAGTAACATTGTAACGTCAGTAACATTGTAACGCCAGTAAATATTGTAACGTCAGTAACATTATAACGTCTTAAATATTGTAACATCAGTAACATTACAACGTCTGAAATATTGTAACGTCAGTAACATTGTAACGTCAGTAATAGTGTAATGTCAGTAACATTGTAATGTCAGTAACATTGTAACGTCAGTAACATTGTAACGCCAGTAAATATTGTAACGTCAGTAACATTGTAACGCCAGTAAATATTGTAACGTAAGTAACATTACAACGTCTGAAATATTGTAACGTCAGTAACATTGTAACGTCAGTAATAGTGTAATGTCAGTAACATTGTAACGTCTGTAACATTGTAACGTCAGTAATAGTGTAATGTCAGTAACATTGTAATGTCAGTAACATTGTAACGTCAGTAATACTGTAACGTCAGTAACATATTATAGCGTCAGTAACATTGTTACGCCAGTAAAGTAATATCCATCCGTGTTACTGACCGAATTAGCAGCTCGAGCGCGAGAAGAAGCTTATTCTTCATATCCGTTCAACGTAATCTTCCAACTTTAATAAAATACAGACCGATTGATAAAAAAACATAAAAATATAATAGATTGAAGAGTAACTTGATAAATCAGCCCGCAATATTTTTTTCCCATTTTATCCAGGTCATTTGGAATGAAATCCATTTTCACGAGTACCCGTGGTGATTAATATACCGCTACACACTATATACAGTACGACACGAATTATAGTAGCTTTAACATATATTGTTATTATTGTTACTATTGTTATTATTAACATTACTGTTATTATTACTAATATTACTATCATTATTATTATAAAAATATTGTAAATATTAATAAACATGACTCGTCGAACTTCAAGTCTACCTTAATTCGAATTTGATTCGGTAGATTGGAAGGGTCTTGCAAACAAGATGTTGATTTATTAATAATTGCACAATTTCCAAATGCATCACTATTTATGTTACGGTGCAACATTTAACATTCAATTCCCCAAAAACACAGCGGCTAGATGCAGCGGCTTAGTGCTGCTTGTATCACCTATTTTGATAGTGTCTGATAAAATGTGCCGTGCACTCTAAATAATTAAAATTTATCAGCCTCTTCTAAATCCATCTTGTTAAAATTATTTATGAGCATAGTCTTGAGCAAGTCTCAATACTGAGAGGCAGAATTAGTTATTATTGTTTCGGCGGACTCATTTTAAAGTCTTTCTTGTTCTGGGAAGTTTACGCCATAAAAAGCAAAGCCGTCGTCACTGTGAACGTGGGCAGTTGTCATCCCTCCGTTGACTTCGATATATTTTAATAATTAGCTCTAAGTTTCTTAACTTTGAAGGATTAATAATCTTCAAGTATTTTTGTTACAGCTAGAGGTCTTCGATCTGAAAATTCATTTGATAATCTCCCTATTCAAATTTAAGACATTTTGGCCTTTCGGATTCTTTATTCAACGCGTTTCGATCTCCCACATCATCGAAACTTAAAAAACGCATTTAACGTCGAGTAGAGATTAAGATGGCGAATATGATCCACAGCAATACGCAGACGCAGACAACAACGTACATCACCGCGCGGCACGTCGAATCGCTCCTCGTTGCATAAAGCACCTGAAATGTGATAAAATGAGGAATATTTTCAACAAAAGTTCATTTTAATTTCATCGTGAGTTATTCGTTCGCTTAAAAAGCTTCTGGACCTACAAACAAATATTCTTACTTACAGAATTTTTCAGTTAGCAAAGTGAATCTAGAGAAAGAAATGCAATCTATTTATGTACGAACATTATAGATTGATCATCACCTTATATCATTATATATATGTAAATAATAGATATATAATCTATATAAGGAGAAGATCAATCTAGAATATGTTCGTAATTGCAACAATTCTTAGCATATTTACACATGAATGTTATGCTTATGTCAATAATCGTCAAAATTGATTTCATGTATAACATTCTACATCGGTGGTAATTAAATCTGTAGATGCACCTATGCCTTCTGGATACAATATATTTACTAATGACACTAGGCATTTAACACTTATAGAAATAAATGAATCATGCAGGCAGATTCATTAGGGAATATCTAGCATGACACAAAACAGAGGAAAGTTCACACCTAATGAGGAAGATGATGTAATTTCTCAAGTATTGTGCATGCATCCCTTATAATGTTTTCTCTAGTTTTATAAGTTCTTATAAACATCTTGAAAATATTAAACCTTTGAACGGATTAACTAAAACTAAATTAACCGTTCAATTATTAGCTTATGAATGTTAATTAAGGTTCTCATACACATCTTTAAAATATTAAACCTTTGCACAGATTAACTACAACTAACTAACATGAAAATAACTTTGAATATGGTGGCTATTAACCGTTACTCACATTTCCCCCACGTTTCCCCATCTGGTGAGGATATGGGGTGCGCCAATCACCCCACGCGTGGACGACGGCAGGGGGAGGAGCATACATAAATGCGTCACCGAAAATGCCACCGTCACCTCCGCCGANAGTGAAATATTTCAAAGGCGGCTGCTGCCGCAGCGGAGGCGAACATGAATGGCTGAAATCAGGACAAACTTTGAAGTTTGCCGCTTTTTCTTGTTGTTTAGTGCAATATGAGCTTCTGACGAGCGCCGCTGCCTTTGCCTGCTTGTCGCAGTCACATAGATGTGTATAAGAGACAGTCACCAAACTTCACGGTAGGAATGGTTTTCTTGTTGTTGAACACTGAGCCGTTTTTCCGTCACACATGGGTAACTGAATTCCTTACGAGGACGATTTTCTTTTCGTCCGACCATATTACCTTATCCCAAAATTCTTGTGGTATCTCCCCGTACGTTTAAACATAATTCAGACGGGCTTTCACGTGTCTGTACTTCTACAGAGGAACCTTTCATGGGGATCTTGACATATGCTACCAGTACGATTTAGAGCTCTGCTGATTGTGTCCTTTCCTACATCAATCCCAGCTTCCTTCAGGTCGCTTTTAACTTCACCACGAGTAATAAACGGGTTCTTCTGCTAATCCACCTTGCATTCCCGTCTGTTAGTTTCCGTGGACGACCAGGCCTTGGAAGGTGTGCAACAACATGCTCGGATGATATCAGCAGGATGATTGCTTCCTGATGATATTTCAAACTGTACTTAATGATAGATCAAGCTCCTTGGATATTATTCGATACCACTTCACTTTCTAGCGACAATCGATGAGCTTTTGACGCAAATCTGTCGCCAACTCTCAGAGTTTTTGCCATTTTAAATTAAATGTTACGCATGAAGCTGAATAAGATCTTCACCGGAACACAAAATCTTGCAAACAATAGCAATCAGCTCTAGTTGGCCATCTAGACAACGATATGAGCTTAGTGGAACGTCTAACGTGAAAAGCGAATTTTGAGTACATTAAAAAAAATTATTTATGGTCATTTTTGAACATGTACACAATACTTTTGCGTGGGTTAATTTTTCAATTTTGTTAAATAAAATCTAAATGTGACGTCGTTCGTCACTCGTCAGATTCAACGCCCTAAGTTTTCCTACCCTCATCTACTCTTTCTTCAAATCTTCACTCATCCCGGCGTTCACTCCACAAGTGCGTGGAAAATATCGCAAAGATCAACGAAATTACCACCAAATAAACGCAGCGAGCCCTCAAGCGGTTCCCGCGTTTCTAGCAGCGGCCAGCGTCCGTGACGGTCCGTCACTGCCGCACCAGTGCGTGTCCAGAGTTCGAGTGAGAAGTGTGCTGCTCCGCGAGCCCTCCCGGTGTTACCTTATTTATATGATGTTATAGCTTATTAAGTCCATTATATCCATGTATTCCTCTATTGTCTTTACCGTGTATGATTCCAGAATTTGTGATTCCATGTTCATGTCATTGAGTAAATATTATAGTCGTTACTGTAAGTAACGCTGCCTCTAGACATTGTTGACGGCCATTGTCACGAACACCTGCTCATAGGCTCTTATATCATAGTTGATACATATTTTCTAGTATGAATTCGTCTAGGAGTAATTATTTTGAAAAGGAATTATTTGTCGCATAACTGGATGTACTGATTTGATATTTTCTAGGCTCACTCCGCTGTCATTACCAATTGTGATCTGCAATTGCCACGCACCGGCGTTAGTGTTGCGACGTGACCGTTTGCTCGGTTGCATTGGGTGAAGAGATCAGCCAGCAGCTTTATATCCTGCAGGTCATTTCTTGCGTCTCAGCCATTTAATAATTTTGAACCTAACATTAACAATCATCATTGTGATGATACGATGATACCCTATCTGACTACCGACTTAAAATTCGAGGTTGTATATCGATAGCCCAAAGTTTGAGCCATTTCATAAAGTTTGTGATGCAAACGGTATTTGCCAAGTTGGAAATTAGGGCTATGCATGGAGATTGCCCGAAGCTGGTCATAAAATTATGAGGCAAAACGTTTACACTGTAATGCCTTTTATATGGTACGAATACGCGTATGGCGTTCGAAGGCAGAACTGGAACGTTGCGCTGGCAGCCTGGCACACGCCTCGCGTGCTGCGGGATCGAGGTAAATGCAAGCAGAGTTTGGGGTAACTCGGACGCGACAGTGATCAGTCCTGCCGGTGGCGTGGACACGAAACGTGTCCTGCTACTAATCTGTGTTACGAATACAAAGTTTTGAATGAGTTTGAGTAACTCTGTAGTGGAATGAGTTGTTCAGAGTTACTCAACAGAGTGGAATGAGAGTTGAGAGATACAGAGTTGAGTAATTCTGTAGTGGAATGAGAATCGTCCAAGTGGCATTGAGAGACCGTTGACTATGCGTTTACTGCCTCAGAACTAAATAGAGGTTACCAGCTTCGCGTTGGCTTTCGATTGGTGTTGTTATATTCGATTGGTGTTGTTATATTTTCGGTTGCGGAAAGTAAACAGAACATTTTTGCGTTAGGAACGCTGCTGGCTTGTGACCACAACAAAATACGGAGTTTCAGACATAGCGCTAGTCTTGGTAAAATCACGACTGCTCTAAATTTCATTTTTAATTATAAAAATATTGCCAACGTTGCGGTTAAGTTTGGGCTAATATTCGCGTAGTCTATTAATAGACTGTAAACTGAAACGTGCACAATGACGCGTTGTTGATTCGTAGTTGCTGAACCTACGTGGCACGACAGTGCGACCTTCCAAACGGTTTTACTTGCATCGTCGCCGTGCAATCCTCACATATATACTTGATAAATGTTAAATAAATCTAAGATATACATTTTTGTGACCTACTCGACATAACATAACAATTCGCGTGTAACTTCTCGATTTAACTATAGCCTGTGATAGCCAATAAATAATCTTTATAATTACTGTCGTACTTTTTTGGTGCTGTTATACGCGATGAAAATCCCGGTCATAAAGTCAAAGAAGTGAATAATTGAATCTGAGACTATGTCAAAGGAATTAAAAGTTTTATTTGCTAAATATCTTCCGGAACGTCGGTATGACGGCACGCAATTTCCATACTAGGCTGGCTGAGCATAAAGGCAGGAGTTATAGAACGGGGAACCTACTTGCACATCCACCTCATTCTGCTGTACGTGTTCATGCCGAGCAGTGCAACACCTCTAGCTGTATCTGATAGTGATTTTAAAATTCTAGCTTCCGCATCCGGTGTTAGTGATCTACGAATTTTAGAATCCCTGTATATATTCAAACAGAAGGCTAGTCTGAATGCCGCTTTTAGCTCCTTNTATTCAAACAGAAGCCTAGTCTGAATGCCGCTTTTAGCTCCTTTCCTCTTGAAATAGTAAATAGATAGGCCATTTACTAGCGTTAATTTCATGTCTTATGTATTTATTTTTCGTTTTGAAACCTGACAGTGCATTTTACTTTACTGATTGATTTATTTGTGTTTTTAGGACTGAACTTTTTCTGAACAGAATTTTGTGTTATGAACTGACGATGGAGCTGGACTCTAAACGTTTTCTTTTTTAAAGATATGGTGAATTTTTGTGGTATTTTCTTTGCGCTTGAAATCCTGGTTAACTTGCGATTCAAGCAAATAAGAGATTGTAATGTGAATAATTGAGAATTAATGTTCTGAGAGCGCTGAGCTAAGTTGAAATGAAGTTTTTCATACGATAATGCATGTGACTTGACCGTATAGATGTTGATTAATAAGTGATAAACCTAGCTAAAACTACTATCAAAGTAAACTGCTGAACTGAATACAACAAACTCTGAATACAACATAAACGACAGAACAACAACTAATGTATCATAAACTACTAAGAGCAAAAATGAACAATGGTGGGAAAAATTTCCCACAAAACCTATATGAAGCAACACGATTTAGTCAACTGACCAATTAATTTAAGCGAGAAACTTGACAAGCCAAGCGTCCCTTACTGGTACCACAAGATTCTTTTTCTTATTTTTTTATTGTCGATATTCAGCCGTTACTAAAGCACTGATACCTCCATTTTTTGGCGTAGCACCTTCCGTTTATATTGCTTTCCAAGTACAATTATTACCAACAGTAATATCGCTTCAGGCACGAGCTCATTGTCGACACAAGTACACAAATTAGAGTATTTAGGCTCCTGACCTCATAGAGTGTGCTGGAAATACTGCAGTATTTAGGTCCCGTTTTGCAATACTTTGCTCCTCCAGCCCTCGTGTTCTACACAATGAAGAGGCAGCATCCCATGAGCGACTTCTTCAGCAAGTGACACAAGGATTCTGTGAGTGCAACGCCAAAATATAGGATTATAATATCAGAACGCGCCTTATCCTGCTGAGCGTTGCAGTGCTGTTTAGTAGACGTCTGCGTTCGTCGTTAGCAGCAGATTTCATCGTGTCATATATACATCTTCCTACCGTGACACCGGGGACACCGTGCTTGTACACGGGGACAGTACTGGCGGCAAGTGGATCAGAAAAATACCAAATGTCTGCCGCTTGGTGTTTATACCGCAAGTAAGCTTAGACACGAGGCAAGTTTAAGGTGCCGACGTGCTGGTAACGACTAGATACCTGCACGGCGGCACCTTAAACTTGCCTCGTGTCTAAGCTTACTTGCGGGATAGACACCAAGCGGCAGACATTTGGCATTTTTCTGATCTACTTGCCGCCAGTACTGTCCNCTCATGCCTCACACACCCCTCTCATGCCTCACACACTCCTCTCATGCCTCACACACCCCTCTCATGCCTCACACGCCCCTCTCATGCCTCACACACCCCTCTCGTGCCTCATACACCCCTCTCATGCCTCACACGCCCTCTCATGCCTCACACACCCCTCTCATGCCTCACACGCCCCTCTCATGCCCCTCACACGCCCCTCTCACGCCCCTCCCCCCACAGACGGGTGATGGGGAGCTGGCGAGGCTGCGGGACTGGCGCGGCAAGCTGCACTTCAAGGACCTCGATGACGACGGCATCTCCGCCTTCAGAAAGTTAGTGTCACTGTCGTTCAGTGCTCTCAAACTCTTCTGTATTCTTTATATGTTACATAAGAATGTCAACTTTGATAACAGTGGGGACGTGGTGCTGGTTTGGTGGAGGGCATGGGGGCGGTATTGGAAGGAAGGCAGGTGTAAGTGTAGGGAGAGACGGGGTGAGCGAGGCAAACCTCTGGGACTTGAAATGAAAGGGAAGATGAGGCGGCCCAAGAACGGATGAACTTTTGTAAGATGCGAGATTAGGTGCTCTAAAAGATGAGCTAAACACATCATTTGGTGCATATTGTGCTGGCAGCGTGGTGGGGAAAAAGGACTGTGCCATTCGCCTTCAACTCGGCGAGCTGTGCTGAATGAGTTACCTACACTGTTGGAAAGAAAGGTGAAAAAACGGTCCCACTGGCGTTCTAGTGGCCCGTGGCACCGTGAAAAGAAACTGTTTCGCCGTGTTTATCAGATGTTTTACGGATTTATAGTATTAAATTAGATTAAAAACTGTGACACTGTTTTTCTTTTCACGTGCCGACCGGCCACTGAAACGCCGGAAATACCGTTAACGGTAATTTTCTAACAGTGTACGCGACGGAGACACGTCAGAGGTCAGGGGCTTGGGTGTATCTCACTTTTGACTGCGTCACTCACCTGGGGCTCGGCACAGCTCACTTGTGACTGCGTCACTCACCTGGGGCTCGGCACAGCTCACTTGTGACTGCGTCACTCACCTGGGGCTTGTCACAGCTCACTTGTGACTGCGTCACTCACCTGGGACTCAGGCACAGCTCACTTGTGACTGCGTCACTCACCTGGGGCTCGGGCGTAGCTCACTTGTGACTACATTATTCACCTGGGGCGCTGGTATAGCTCATTTCTGACTGAGTCAGTCATTAACTGCATTAGCTCCTGATCTCTGCTAGGTCTACGTCGCGATGTACTATACGGCCTGCAACTCTGATTACATAGGCTACTCCGCCAACATCGTTTGCGCCGGTAAAAGCTATCTAATCTTTCACGAGGAGCATTTTTGTGGCCTCTGTCCGATTCTTTTGCTTTACTCCCTTCCCATATATTTTCTTTCTAAGCTTTTCTGCTCACATTGCAGCAACTTGTCTTAATCTGGGCACAAATTTCCATTGCTCCCTCCTTCTAAGAGCTCTACCCAGTCTGGATTTTCCCGCATTTCTTCATTCTTCTCGTTTTTTACATAACTACAACAGCATACATTCAGCCTGAACAGCAAATTCATTCAAAAATGAAAAGTTCAGAGTAAGATGAACCCAAGCCATACATGCAGTCGAGCGCCGAGCTGTCTGAGTTATTCTCTAAGCACAACGAGACGTTTCTCTTACCTAGGAGTCGAGCTCTTGGTCACTGCCCCTTCGCTCACCCCACGTAATTTCTTCTCAAGATACGCAGTCAAATGCCGGAATCGCTTTTCTACTCGTGATTGCGTCGGCGATATTCTCGTACGCCAAGACGTGCCTTGCCCCACGCTGGACACTAGCGACCTTCTGAACAGCGGTGTCGCCACTGAGGCCATCCATTTAATGGCCCCATCAGTGCTTCCTTCACCTGTAATCTTCCAGCTGTCCTAGTCCTCCTGTGCCTATCCTCATATTACAGGCAGTCATCTCTTCTATCGCGCCAGATTGCTTCATAAGAGAGGACTTCAATCTATATCACGTTTCATTTTACTTCTTCCAGAAACGACCTGAGAGCCGCAGCAAATGTGGTAAACATAGAAAACTTCCTATTCGCCTCTCGTAAGATTCTTGATAAAAATTTCATGCATTACCTTCCTTCGCGTGAATTCTTCATACTCAAGGATTTTTACTTGACGGATTGATGCACTCACGTAACAGGTTTCCAGTTCAAACCTCGCTCCATGTTTCCGGTACCGCGACTGCCCCCGGTACGCCAGATTCTCCCTCAATTCTCGTAAGCCTACCACTATAAGACTGCGATGAAACGCTAATGTGATCTCAAGGTATTCTAGCCGCGGCGTCCAAACGCTCCCATACAAAAATGATGTTGAATTTAATCTCAAATAAAGAAGACTGTGAATTCGTAATTTACCGTAATTAATTCAACGTTCCAGGAAAGTGAGAAAGGATTGACTACCAGAAACAGAACAAGCTTTATTTTAAGCTCAAAGGATAGATTCACGGCTGGCTCGGTCATCCTTGGCTGGCCATAGACATCGCACCTACAGGCAGACAAACCCAAACTTGAGAAAATTGGTAGCTGGCTTACTTATATCAGTAATCAAGAAAAAATCGATTGAATTTACATCGACTGCCCCCGGTACGCCAAGTTCTCCCTCAATTTTCGTAAGCCTACCACGACGACTGCGATGAAACGCAAGGTGTGATCTCAAGGTATTCTTGACGTAGCGTCCAAATGCCCCATCAATTCTGAATTCCATTAGGGCTTTTTTCCTTGTACATCCGGGAGGTTTTCGAGCAACGGCATTTCATCGCCCTGCACTCTCTGCCAGAGCTAAGGCTTTATACTTCCTATCAGGAAATATTTACATTCATGCAGGCTCATGCCATCGCAATCTGTGGTGCTCTCCAGGTTACACGTGACAGACGCACTCGCCCCGGCCTGAAAGCAATGGAGTCTCTTCCATCGCTTGCTGTAAAGCGCTCCTACATTTAAGCAATTGTAGCGGTAGCGGCAGCTCCCGCTACATTTCAAAATAGAGCGGCCCAGCTCTGCTTGTAACCAACATTGTCATGTCTCGTCTGTGTCGTGCTTGACAAGCCTCACTTGTACCTCACATGCATCTTGTACTATATTATCTCATACCTCGCTCATGCCTTACACACCCCTCTTATGCCTCACACACACCTCTCATGCCTCACACACACCTCTCATGCCTCACACACCCCTCTCATGCCTCACACACCCCTCTCATGCCTCACACACCCCTCTCATGCCTCACACACCCCTCTCATGCCTCACACACCCTTCTCATGCCTCACACGCCCCTCTCCTCCCCTCTCCAATGTATCCTTAATCCCAGTTTCTCGATTGCTTTATATTTCGGTAAAAAAGATAATAAATAATCCTTCCGCGTCGCCAGCTAGTTATTGAAGTGACGAACTGAAGCGTTCCTCGCCGTGATGCTAATTTCATCGTGTTTACGGGTGAGCCGAATTGTGAATCTTTTACTTGCTTAAATTGTAAGCCCGTGACTGGTTGATGGGATGATGATGAATTTTAATTTTCTGCCTACGCTGGGGCTGCGTTGACCAGTGAAATAATTTATTTGACAATCGTCACCTATTGACCGTTTCATAACAAGTTCACAAGTTAGTACCGTGTTCACATCTTCTAATTCTAAACCATTGGCAGGTTTCTGTCTCCCAACGATAGCCGGCGGCTGGATTTTTGGCGCAGTTGGCCGAAGTTGGACTCTGAAGACTTGAGGTCGTACGTTTCCGACGGGCCCGACATGGTGAAAGACGCCACCGACGACGCTGACTTCAAGGACAAAATCTTGCGTAAAGCCGACGAAGTGTCTGATTACATAGCCAGACTGCGCAGCTCCATGGAGCCTGACCTACTGTCAGAGTTCAGCAGATACCAAAAAACCTTGGATAAGAAAATCAATGCCCTTGAACAAGCCAGGAAATAAGCTTGAATTTAGGACCGCCACGATCAGGGAACAGATTATTCCTCGCCGGCAGCTGCGCTGTGCAGAGCAGCCCGTAGTCCGAGGTCTTGGAAAGTAATTTGTTTTAGAGCAATTGCTTTCAATTCTTCTCCTTCGTATTCTAATTTATTATGCAGTAAAACGCGAGTTAGCTCTTCCGCAAATGCTTTCAAAATCAATGTGATAAGTCAGACAGAAATGCAACGTATATTTTCATTCCTCCATTCCCTCCTTGAACGATTATTTCTGGGGCTGATTTACCTCATTGAAGGGAAGTCGTTTATGAAGCTAAAAGCTATGACGTCACTTCAGCAAGACCTCCTAGCTGCTGGGCGAGGTTTTCCTGTCTGTTAGAGGTTACGATTAGATCGTCAATTCCGTGTTGCTCGTGGGAAGATGTCAATATCGCGACGCGTTTAGTGACGTTAGGAGCTTTATTGTTTAAAATTACCCATAAATCAGAGTTGCTGTTCAACTTCAACAAACGATCATGCGATCATTTCAATTGATAATACAAAACCGTTTGTTGCATGCCCACGTTGATGCGCGTTATATGACCTGTTGGACAAACTGGGGCTTTACTCGACGTAGGGCATCTACTTTTGGGAGATGATAAAAGGGATACAGATACAGATACGATGATATAAACTAATATGCAGGGTTAGAAAAGTAATATGTCTGCACATGAGTGAAATTGAAAATTGGTTTGTACTTTGGCATGTTGAATTGGGTAGCAAGATGAAAAGATGAGAACCGCAGACGCTGCAACGTTCGTTGCCTCTTCACTGCAGCTGGCCGAAAGTTCTTAAGAGTGTATGCTTGAATGGTGAGAAAAACTACTTTATAATTAGAGGTTTCTAGGCCCAGTGTCAATTGAATCAAGAGGTTTTTTACCCCCTCCTCTGTGAGGCGAAGTGCTGACGGTACTGGTTCGTTACATCGGTCATTCCGTAAACAAAATGGTGGCATTTCTCTAGTATCACAATTGAATGAAACCTAGAATTGATGATACTTTATTTTGTTATAATCTTAACTTGAGTCATTCTTCGAAGTTGAAGCGAATGCCATGATCACACTTGAGTAACCTGAAAAATTATTCTCGACCCATCGGACCAAAGATGACAGACTCACGGGACCAGACAGAATGGGACCAGACAGAAGAATGGATGCGATGTAATCATTTTTCGCATCCACAACTGGGATAACAGCGCCTGTCTTATAATGTGTAGCGGTGGGCAGTGGGACATTCAACTCTGATGTGCTTATTTCTAATGCTACGTTCATTCTGTACTTAACTACATTCTTGTGTTCATGTTTTTGCTTCTAGTTTGTTCAATTGGTGCGCTGTCTGGTGCCGATTTGTAAAATTTTACATTTTAAGTAAATTATTGTGCCTATCTTGATTTATTTTGTTTAAACTAGTTAATTTATATCACGGATTGATCACCATTATTCGTGCTCGAGCTGCGACGCCAGGGGCTGCATTTTCCAAGTTTCTACGGCGACCGTTATATTGCAGGTCATCCTACACTGAAACAATTCCGTGTGTTAGGTGCAGTTAGCTCAAGTAGCTAGATAGCTCAATGTGGCTAAACGAATTAGTACGAAACGTTCGTTCGCCGCTTTCGTAACAGCTATCTGAAAATTTCGCTCAGCCACAGCCGCTTGGCGGATGACGTCATGACAGGACCAAAAGGAAAAGCGTCAAATTTTCATGCAAGTTTAAATTTATTAGTTGAAAATAGTTAATAATAACTGAAATATTCCTGAAAAAATGCATGACTTTAAATTATCATGCTTTTATGATTAAACGAACGTACAAACAACTTTCACAATTAAGCTTCACAGTTTTCATCATTGGAGTAAGTTTTCCCGCCATCCCGCGCCTGCAGCGGCTGGCTTTAAAAAAAAATTTTCATTTCTCTAATGAACATGAAAATAATTAAGATTTTTTGCTAAATTGTCAGATAAATGGATGCTTGAACCAGTATTCAAAGGCCAATCCTCTAATAAAGCATATTGCAAGATCTCATCCAGAGTTTTTTTTAAGAAGAAACAACAATCTATCAGCAATGGATCTTGTAAACTCTTTCTGGCAATCTCTGCAGAAGTGCAGATATAAATGAACATGAAGATATATCAAATAAAGATTTGAATTCTATCAATGAAGAAGATTCATGATGATGATTGATGGATTCATGACTTGGAAGAAGTCCATGAAGAAGGAATCATCAAATTGGAAGACAGAGAAGAATTTTATGGAAATGCATGAGTAAATGATGACCACTTTCATATATATATATAAATATTAGTATAGGCTGGCAGAATTTCTTCTCTTAAGCAAGTTTTGTTAAAGACCAGAGAATTAGTTTTATTTATTAGCTTCTTGTTAGTTTTTTCTTTTTTTCAAGTCGAAGAATTCTTTTTTTCAAGTCGAACCTACGAAGAATTTAGTACGACTTATTGAAAAAACTAACAAGAAGCTAATATATAAATATATGTATAATGTATATTTGATTTAAATTTCCTGAAAATTTTGAACATTATTACAGTGTCATCTATTGTTGGGAGAGGCTGTTCTATGTGAAAGATGCAAATGTGACATTTGGGGGGACATCTATGTCTATGATGATTCAACATTGCATTTATTTATGTTACATATATCCTTGCTAGTTGCTATTGGCTTATTACCCTGTGTTTTGCAATGTAGACTGTTCCCTGCAAGACTTGTCAATTAATGTAGAATGTGGTTTATTCATGAGCTGGCTTCTGATGTGTTCCTGAGAGAGCATGTCTGGCTTACAAAAATGAGATAAAAATGTTCACCTACTTGATTTAATGCAATAAAGTAAACCGGCAAGTGCATTAACATGAATATTTCATATACTTGTATGGATGTTAACATGAAATCATATTCCAGGAGCTTCTTTAACTTTAATAAATTCAACTTTAATTCAAGAATGAAAATATAATGATTATTTTTGTTGCATATTTAAAGCAGCATAACTCTTTCATTTATGCCTTGGACTGGATTCACTGATGCAATTCCAATGGCTCTTGAGTTTTTCAGTTTTATTTATTGCATGGAATAGAGATATTATTCAATCCGTTTCTATTATCAGAAGTCCCTTATGTACTAATAACATTTAATAAGCGCTGAAAGTAGCCTCGCCGGCTGGCTGAATGGCGTTTTACGCACCTGTGCCAACTCATTTTAGGACAAGCCGGGATAGACACTTCGGTGCGTAGTTTTAACGCAGCGATTTGTTTCAGTGTACATCCATGTTCAGGCTCGGCATCGCCGTCACCGACCATACAAAAGTATCGTTTTAAAAGATTGCAACGGATGATATTAAGCAGTAGCCACCGGCTTGAGAACAATTATCATCATTAGTTATGAAAATAATATCTCGAGAACCTAGAAATTATTTATGACCAACCACAAATTATCCTGCGGGTTCGTTCACACGGTTTTCGTCTGGTTCTCCAGTGAGACCATCGTACACGCTAACTTCATTCATCAGCAAAGGCGAGTATAGTCGGCTGTAAAATTTCGTTTTCTTTCTGACGATTTGGGATGGTTCATGGCGCAATTGATTGAACTCCATTAACTATCCTCATCCTAATTCAAACAAATTCCTTCGTTTCCCTTGTTTCAGGCGGTCTCCCAAACTTGCACGATACTGAAACTTGAGTTGAAGGTTTGAGGCGAAACAATCATACTGCGATGTATATCAGCTCGTCTTTTATTTTGCATAAATGTACGTCACTTATCCATAGAATTCCTGGCAAACGAATGTGTTCTATCCTGATTCCATATGCAGACGGGCTTCTGTGTTCGCCTACCGTACACTGAAGTTTGACCTCTCAGGATTCTTCTGATTTCCGAAGTTTAGAAATTATTTTCTTTATATTACTTATGTTGTCCAGGGTGCCATCTTCATCTTTAGCCATAAATACCAATTAAACTTATTGTCTTTCCCTCTAGTATTTGGTTTCCACGAGTTAAGAAAAGGAACTTATGAAACGTAGCTTCAGAGTTGCTATGATCGCTCAGTTAATAGGGGTAAAATTTGGCCACGTTACCCATTTAATTTGGTAGTTAATCCACTGAATCCAATGAGGCTGTCATTGGATTAAAGAGTTAATCCAATGGTAGTTAATCCAATGAGGCTCAGAATCACCCTACTGAACAATAAATAATCGCGTTATATATGAGGTTCCGCATAGCAGAGAAACAACGAACCATTTCCTATAATACATCCAAATCTTGCGAAAATGCGGTGTTTTGTAACGATCAATATTTTTAAATTGTTATTCACTATCCGGGTTGAGATTAAATTATGAAAAATATATGCCTATGGTGACGTTCAAGAGGTGGATGACATAAACATGCACGACAATTGTGTTTAATTAAACTTATTTTTAGAAAATTTACATGGATGGAATTACAGCAGTGAAAAATAGGGGATTAATTAGCGCCAGCAGCAAGAGACGTTTCTGTGGGTGGCTAACTCAATTTTATCTGCTGCATTGAATTGTTTTTATTTTTAAATCGGTCTATGTTATCATTTATTATTAACAATTATTTATCGGAATATGACGTTAACATAAGTGACTATATAATGTCCAAGCGTGTAAATTCTTATATACAGAAATGTGTGGCTAGAACACAAACTCGTTATGCATTTTGAAATATTCAGGAGAGATACACCACAGCAGAGCTACACCACAGCAGAGCTACACCACAGCAGAGCTACACCACAGCAGAGCTACACCACAGCAGAGCTACACCACAGCAGAGCTACACCACAGCAGAGCCAATGATACTCTGAAGTGGGGCGATCTTAATTGTCTGGTCTCAATGAGGCATTATATATTCTGAATTGAACCATAGCCTTTCACGACGTCTTCCGTGCGTACACCTCAATGCCCAATTTATAATGCTTTAATAATCTTATTACTTCATATCATCGTATATATGGCTGAATATTTATTAGTCTTCCTTCTTTAGGAATCACTTGTCTATCATATCTGTATACTTTTGCTTCAGGGACTGCAATTAGAATTATTTTACGCGTAATTATTATGTAGAATAATTTTGAATGATCTTCGTAATTCAATCGACAGTAACAGTTTTATTTCGTTTTACCTTAAAACCTTAAGAACCCCTCAAGTAACTCGTACCCAAAGTTCGTCTAGGGACCCCAACCGTAACCATGCTGATGTTCCACCTTTGATGGCTACCATGCGCGCCCTCCTGCGATACCGATAAATTATCTGAGCCTCCCGAGGCTCGAACCCACGGCTAGCTCCTCCCGTCTCAGTGCCGCTATCACTGCTCAAATAGTGGTGCCTTTATTGTGATTTATTAACGAGCAAACACTTGGAATTCAGTAACCTCCAGGAAACTTCCTGGACCGGCAGTTCTCTGCACGGACAAGAAGCGTCCCAGCACTGGCTGGGCCAGGTTCTGGGTGAACCAGGGCACTGGTTGGTAAGCTGGTCCTGGGAACAGTGCCAGCTGGGTGTACGATGTGAAATCTGGGCCCTGCACCTCGGTCAGCCCAGCTCGCACCTGAGCGAAGTTTAATTGTAAAATGAGGTGTCAATTAGAGAACGCAATCATTGCAGAGCACGTCATATAAAAATTTTTGATAACCAATCGACTGTCGGGTAGTCATGAAAGGGCTGTGGATGATCTTTAAATTGTTGAAATATGAGAAATTCCGTTGTAAACAATGAAACCATGAAAATAATACGATAATTTTTTTCGTTGAAGACCAACTTGAGGATTGAAACATATAGAGACCAAAGTGTACTCTATGATGCCTTAGTCATCTGAGTTATAAAAGATAAAACTGAAGCTTCATGAATGAAGAGTTAAAATCTTACATTTATCCGTCTAATTCGCAATTAATTTTTATATTATATTCAGCGGCTATTTTCTAATTTACATATGCATTTCTGTACGAGCACGTACTGTATCTCTGACTCACTTGCACTCCGGAGAAGCGAGTCGAGTTGATATTAGTTCTCGGCAAAATCTTCACGGCCTCGATGCTGGAGGCAGCTCCCAGGTCAACCACCAGATACGGTAAGTCTTCCATGTTGGAGTGGAAGAAACTGTCGAACAATCCGTCAGTGGCTCGAGCCGCATAACTACAAGGAAATATTTATTTATTTTTACATCCTCACATTTATTTTGGTATTTCAATAAACTTCGCATTTCCGGGTGCACATGTAAGCACGAGCTCATTCTTCATTTAGTAGTTAATGAATGGGACTGAGGAGCAATAAATTTCAATGCTCCAGATTAGTTGAACTTGCTTGCAGCCCTTGGCAGGGTGACTTAGCGGTTAAGGTCTTTTTCCACTATGAGACTCTGCGCGACTGACGCCTGAAAAACTGTCTTTTTCAGTCCGGACTGAGGCAGTCCGGACCATCGAGACTGGCGCGACTGGGAGTCAAGCCCTGTTCAATCTTTCACAGGACTTGCGTGACGGGCAAGCGGCAGTGTCGCTGTGACTTTTGTTCGAGTGGGTTGTGCATTGGGCTTCAAAGGCCAGCGAGTGCGGTAGCCCAGACGGTCAGTCTCAATCCCAGCACACGCGCGTAATGGAAACGCGCACGCCAGTTTTAAGGCCCAGCCATGTGGCTTATTGGTCTCAGGCCAGTCTCAATCCTTCAGAATCAGTCCCGTAGTGGAAAATGGCCTCTACAGTTCAGAGTACTAGGATTGGAGCAGCGAGTCGTGGGTTCAATTCTCCAGCAGGCTGCGGGAATACTGCAATGCCTAGAATCGTAGACATGCCAAATTTGGCCTATTCTACGCGATATCACTGTAAATATTTCTTATCACTTCGTCCCGTAGAAAATAATCAGTATTATTTTTCGCATTATTCTCCGCATTTGTATTCCTTTCTCCATTGCCTCCGCTGCTTCCATGGGGAGGGTATGGAAAATGATAAACATCTAATTCGTTTCTTGTGAGTGAATAATAGGGAAAATATTACTTCCAAAATACTGTATTATGGAGTTTAGCGAAACAAAAGTTATATCAGTGAGAGAATCGTTCTTGCTGTCAAGAGACACAAACTAAAATATAATTATGCAAATATTGCAGCATAGATAACCTCTAAAAATGGGATTTTGTTTATTATTGCTTCTGGTATTGGTTCAGGCTCGCAATTTTTCAATAGATTGATTTAAACTTTAAAGCGGCCAAACTGCCCAAGATTTAAAATTATCTATTTTTACTATAAAGAAAATACCACTTAATTATAATAATAATATATTCTGCAAGTTTTATGTCAGGTATCAAAACTTTAATGGTTACTATTTATTTTCATTTACAGTAGATAATAAATTACATACAATTGCGAATTGTAAACNGCATCGTGAGTGACGAACAAACAGCCACGTTTGACGCACAGCTGGATGCAGCGGTTTGCGTTCAGATCCACGCTGAGATGTCCGCCCGTGAAATCGAGAGGAAATTCTTGCGACCAAAGAGCGGCCTCGCCAGACAGCGTCACCAGCAACAGCGCAAGAGACAGGCAACAACGAAGCTGTACCAAGATCTCGCACTTGTTCATTTTAAATATTATGTGAAGTTATAGATACGTAATAATTAGGATAAGTGATCTTAAATTCTGAAAATGTATTGATCAGAGTACGTGACTTCAATGTTTTGAGAGAATACCTACAGGCTGAGATTTCATCTCTCTATGAATCATGTGAGGGAACTGTAGCCCATCTATTACTTCCTCTGGTGATTGATGTACCTACTTTCGTGACATGTTATGGGACGCTTCAGATAATTACAATATCATAAAAGGCTGTGAAATAATTATTCATTTTGACGCTTTTTTTGCCATCACGATTCAATTTTAAAAGAACTATTCATTTGGCTTACATATTACGAAAGAAAGAGATTATATTTACACAGTAGTTTCTTGTATTTAAATTATTCACAGTGCATTAAATCTTGTATATTGGTGGAACAGGCTTAAGGTCACAAGACTCGTGCACTAAACGAACTTTTTCACTAGCGAGTAGCCAACAAGAACAATCGCTTCAGGAGATATGAACATAAGATTTACGTGTCTCTTGGCCGGCTGTTTATACGGCTGCTGTCAGGAAAAGTTTATCTTGCACTAAAAGAACTTTTTATTAGCGATTAGCCAACAAGAACAATCGCTTCAGGAGATATGAACATAAGATTTACGTGTCTCTTGGCCGGCTGTTTATACGGCTGCTGTCAGGGAAAGTTTGGTCAGGAGTGTGGCAATACAGCTGTAGTTGTCTGACGGTGTGGTTAGCAGGATGGCAGTACAATAAATTTCATTCCCAACGAACTTTTCTCAGCCAAGTAGTCCATCGTGCAGTGGACACCCACCCATCACCACTTGAGAACTACTGCGCTCATTAAAAACATTCCATCAAAGTACATGGCTCCATCGGCATCACAACCATCAAACTCGAATTTAGGAGTGTGGCAATACAGCTGTAGTTGTCTGACGGTGTGGTTAGCAGGATGGCAGTACAATAAATTTCATTCCCAACGAACTTTTCTCAGCCAAGTAATCCACCGTTCAGTAGACACCCCACCCATCGCCACTTGAGAACTACTGCGCACATTAAAAACATTCCAGCAAAGTACATGGCTCCATCGGAATCACAACCATCAAACTCGAATTCTTACCCAAAAGCATCAAACACTATCTGCTATATATATTCAATCACTCCATCTCCGCCGCTTACTTCTCCGACTCACTGAAATGCCATCATGATCTTTGCTCCAAATCACAACACCTCATAGCGCAACAAGCCCTAGAGTATCGTCCCGTCCCACAATCAACATCCATGGCATGCTTCCAAGAAAAATACGCAACAACAGATTATACACACACCTCACTATCCAAGACACGCCTAATACAAGAGAACACGGTTTTATGAAACACTGCGACACACAACACTAGCCACATTTCATGACATGCGCGCCATGCACTTAGCATAAAGACAAACCACAAACATTGTGCTCAGCGATGAGAGCATATCATTCGGTCATGTTTGAGAGCATATTGAGAGCATATCAATGATCTGACAAAAACGAATTACAAACTGCGTTACATGTTGGGAGATAGAATAGAAAATCTGTTCGTTTTGTCTTGATTTGTGAGAGCTATTGCTTTCCAGGATGTTACCTGATATCCTGGCTTATCAGTTTACTCCGTGCGGTGTAAAGTGTAATCCTGATGAGGCAATTGAAATGGCCATCACTCTAGAAATAGATTTTTAGTAGGCGAGAAAAAATTGATTGGCTACTGGTTACATAAAATTAGTTAGTTTATTGACCAGAAGTCATTTTATGGACGTAATATAACAAATACTGTTTGGCGAAGGGTTTTGAAACATCTAACGTGACAACTGGCTCCTGCTCTTTTGGCGGAGGTCACTAATGCACTCAGGCCCGGTCACGAGTGACCGTCAGTAAACAAAGGAATGACCATTGTCTTACTGATACATTGGCCATCGTAAATTACCGGATGATAAAGTACCCATATAGTGTAATTTCAGGAAGGATTAATGTTCCCAAATGAAATAATTGGTCTCGGAATTGGCAGCTCATTGAGATGGCACTATTCTGATATTCATTGGACCGGCTGCTTAAGAATGATAAATCACCACAAATTGCTTGATATCTGCTAGAAAAGCTAACGCTTACTGAAAGAAAAGTGAAAACTATACGGATTTTCTCGGCATATTTAACTTACTGACTGAAGTGGAAAAGTAGGCACACACTGTAAGAAAAATCACCGTTAAACGGTCTCACCGGCAATTTAGTGGCCGGCCAACACGTGAAAAAAACATCGTATGGCCGTTTTTACTCAAATTTGACTCTAGAAACCCGTACAACATCTGAAAAAACTGATAAACGGTTTATTTTCACGTGGCAGCCGGCCACTAGAACGCCGGTGAGACCGTTTTTCTACCGTTTTTTTCGAACAGTGCATGTCGACAAGCATATTGGATGAGGTGAAGAAATTGATAATAAAAAATACATTAAATATAAAATAATATTGTTAAATAGAAGGTCAATATACATTGATGGATGAATTATCTTATAATATTACATTTATTAGTGCATAATTGACGTTTATCGCCTCATTACCGATAACTACAATATTTATTATATTTATAAAGTTTTTATAATTATTATCTATGTAATAGTAAGCGAGTTAGCTTAAGAGCAACGAAAATTGTGTGACAAACCGCGTAAGAAAAAGTTCAGGGTTCTCACCCGCTTGTTCAAAAGATCTGCTCTTGATTCCTGCTGATCTGGATCTATACTTTCAAAAAAAGTTAAGAGATCGTATGTTCATCAGCCAATCATTGACGGCCTTTCAAGCAAAATCCACCAATCCTAGATAAGAATATAGAGCGTAAGTACTTACGTTCACTTAGCGAGTTTTGAAAGTATGGCCCATGGGCTCAATCGCCTTGGAATCCATCTAGCGGAGAGCTCGCTCAGTCCCCAACTGCCCAACAGTAATGTTTGTGCGCAATACACGTAGATATTCAGTGTCTCGGCTACTGATTCGGTAGTTATTCGAATATCTTTTACAGTGAGATCACGATTAGCATCAACATTTTCCTCACAAACTGATGCGCGTTGCCTGCCTCAGAATTTTAAATCAGAAAGGCCTCTTCAGCCTCCATTAAATGAATGGACCCGCCAGTGGATGCAGTGTACCTCTATTTTGCCTAGGTATTTGACAGTGTCCCAAATGAGCGGCTGTTTCGTAAAGTGAAGTCTTTGGGAATTGCGAGTAATGTACTCAAATGGATCAGAGATTTTCTAGTAGAGAGACGACAACGTGTCAGTATTAATGGGTCCGTATCAGACTGGCTTCAGTGCGCAGTGGCGTGCCACAAGGAAGCGTTCTCGTGCCTATTTTGTTCGTTGCTTTTATTAACGATCTGCCAGAAGCAGTGTCCAACGTGTGCTCGATGTATGCTGACGACACAAAAGTTTTTAATACAGTAAAGAATACGTCGCAAAAAGTACATTTGCAAGGTGATCTTGACAGGTTAGTTGACAGGGCTGATATGTGGCAGCTGCGTTTTAATGATGACTTGAGTAAAGTAATCCACTTTGGCATGAACAATGAACAGCAATATTACAGTATGAGAAGACATGGTTGCAGTGAGAGGGTGATGATGTCGAAGTCGACAATGGAAAAATATTTAGGTTTTAATGTCAACAATGAGTTGAAATTTTTTTTTTATCAAGTTAATAAAGCCAATAAATGACTTGAACTGATCAGACGCTCATACGAGTACCTATAGATGCGATGAAGCTATTGTTTGTCGCTGTCGTGCGTCCGAACTTAGAGTTTGGAAACTCCGTGTGGTCACCAAAACTAGAAAAGGACAAAAATTTAGTCGAGAGTGATCAAAGACGTACATCAGGGATAATTCCGGTATTGAAAGGCAAGCCTTGTGAAGAAAAATTAAAGATTATGAAGCTTTCAAGTCTCTGTTATCGACGTCTGCGTGTTGACCTCTCTGAAGTATACAAGTATACCCATGGTTTACACAAGGTCCCAGAAGGAGTCCTAAAATTTGAAACAAGAACCAACACCAGGGGCCTCGGCTATTAACTTAAAAAAACTGCGTTGTAACACATCCATGCGACAACATTTCTTCTCGCTTCGAGTCACCGACATGCGGAACAGCCTCCCTGATAACATCGTTGACGCTCCGAGTATGAACGCCTTCAAGAACAGTCTAGATAAACTATGGAGAAATGAATATTCAGACTTGGAATAATTAACTAGCACCATATCGAACCTGGTGGAAGTCTAGTAGGACACATCAGGCCTATTCTTCAGCGCCGACATCACCATGATATGATATGATATGATTTGATATGATATGATATGATATGATATGATATGATATGATATATGATATGATATGATATGATATGATATAATATGATATGATATGATATGATATGATATGATATGATATGATATGATATAATATGATATGATATAATATGATATGTGGCCTATTTTCCCGCTACTACGGCAGGGAAGATCCGTACCAAGATAACACAACAATCCAAAATTTTAATAACTTCTTAATTCCATGACAACATTGTCGGACACATAAATATCAAAGCCGTGCTGTACCGGCAGAGCAAGCAGCTTCAGCCGTGCTGTACCCAACAGCGCCGGTAGCTACAGTCTTTAAGCCATGTTGTACCCGACAGGGCAGGCAGCTCCAGTATTTGAGCCCTGCTGTACCCGACAGGGCAGGCAGCTCCAGTATTTGAGCCCTGCTGTACATGACAGGGCGGGCAACTCCAGTATTTGAGCCCTGCTGTACATGACAGGGCGGGCAACTCCAGTATTTGAGCCCTGCTGTACATGACAGGGCGGGCAGCTCCAGTATTTGAGCCCTGCTGTACATGACAGGGCAGGCAGCTCCAGTATTTGAGCCCTGCTGTACATGACAGGGCAGGCAGCTCCAGTATTGCAAAAGCGGATATCAGATCCCGAGTTTTTGTATTGATCGTCTATGTACTGATATGAATTGGCTCCTGTTCGTCATTGCTCCTGGTCACACCAGCGAACATCATTTATAGCAATTATGTAGGCTAAATAATGAGATCAATCGCTAGCTGCTCATTATCTGGAAAGCCGATACTGAGCACATCCCTTGCTCACGGGATTTGACAATGAGTTATTGCGATATTTACTGGTATTGAACCTGTTGGATAAAAGGACAGACGATCTGAATGCTTCCTAGAAAATTGCAGGCAGCTATTTGAGGTAAATAATCGTGGCAAATCGAGGCATACATTTGCACGTGAGAACACGTGGGGTAAAAGACCTGGAAATTGCGCTAGTTTTCACACTTATTCCGTGGCATATTGCCTGTACAACAAATCTTTGCACGGCCATCTGGATAATATTTACTGAAAGTCGCAATAGTTTAAGGCAAAAAATTAAGAGGCAATTTCTTTCACTCTCTTTTTGGTTGATCACTATTGGTACATTAGTCTAATTTGAGTGTACCCATGAAGCTACATTGAATTATAAACTATTACAACAATTCAAGGAGATTATTTATATCAGAATCTTTCTTCAAAGACATCGACATCGTGAGAAGCAGTAAAGCAGTAACTTAACATCGTAAGATGCAGTAAGGCAGTAACTTAACTTCGTAACGTAGCGGGAAGGTCGTTTTTTATTCATCTTGCGTGTGAAGCCCGAGCGGAGGTATGTAGTGTGTTATGTCCTGACGTGTATTATTAAATTATTATATGTGAATTGATGTATACAGCTTGTATTGCGTTGTTTGATTTGTAGATTACATTCTTTAGTTTACTACTCAGAAGTTTTATTATTGTTCATTTTGCTCTTTTAGGAAAGCCGCGAATAGTGCATGTGGTTCGATCTGTAATTGATACGTGCTGGCGGTAGTCTCTTTCGTGCCCCAAAAGTGTACGTTTCTGTAATACTTGAAAATAAGTGCAGGCTTTCTTAAGGAGCTCAGGCCAATCTCCATATTCTGGAAGCGTTTATTGTGAATATTTTTTATCCGCGTTGACAATAATGGATGATCTAAATGATGCAGTGCCCTCGACTTAATAATATTACTTGATAATGTTACTAAACAATATTCTCACGGCGAGACCATAAGAATATTAAGTACGAGACAAGGAGGAGGGAAATTATGAGAAAATCTTTTATACGTAGAAAATTTTTAACCAATGTAAGGAATTTAGAATATACTTTGCATGTGTTGTCAATAAATCCGCACCACTTGACAGAGTTCCGCACCACTTGAGGTGCATTTTTCCACCCTGTAGGAACACGGAGAATTTGAAGAAGACAAACTTTTTGAAACGGCGAGATTCAGCCGGCGATGACTATGCAGTGGATTTTGGAACGAGCGTAGTTTAGAAGTTTGCCGATTCGTCTGATGCGGAAGCCAAACGGTTTGCCGATTCGCGTTGCCAAATAAGATCGTCGACAGGAAGAAGGTAGCAGCATTGGAAATACCTCAAGTGCGTCCAGCAAGTGGATGGAGAAGCTAGCCAGGCTGAATAACAGAAAAATGCCAGTGCCACCGATGGAAAAATTTGCCGAAAACTCAGGAAAGCAACTGAAGATTTACTTGTGATGCTTTGAAGCATTCTGCGCCGATAACTTCAAAGAAGACAGGGATTTGTGGTTTTGCCAGTTAGAACAGAAATTGCAACACTACAGTCCTTCATTTCACTTCGAGACGTAGATGATTCATACGACGATATAATTAGGAAGTTATGCAAGTGGTGTGATGGCATGATTGTATTACGCAGGGAGAAGGACAGGCAGAATTTTACGAAGGCCCGATACAGAAAAGGTGAGGCAATGCACATGTTCAGAAATTGCCAGGAGTGCTTGCAACGGCTCGCATTCCTGCGACGCATGCCAAACCACAGCAAGAATCTTAATAAATTTGTTAACTGTGTGTCGATACATTTCAAGAAAGTGTTGAGAACTCTAAGTATGAACTATACTTCGATATGCAACACTTTAAGAAGTGTGCGCGCCTTTATGATGTTGCGAATTCTAAAGCTGCAGTAAACGTCGACTCGGACCCCGACAAGTTAGTAAATGATAGTCAAACGAAGATGAGATGTGATGCGAGCAATCGGGTCACTGATGGGTCACTCTCGCGTAACCAGTTAGCACACCAATTCGTCAAGCCTCGCAGTATGCCCCGTCACAGCGGTTACGGCAAGACCCGATTCGTAAACAAAGGTGGAATATTTGGTACGGTGATGCCCGAAGGCCCTAATCTGGTTTGGCACACGTACAGACTCGCACGAGTGCAGTGTGCTATCATTTTAGTCGCCCTGGATATCTTATAATGGATTGCAGGATGCTAAGTGGGCAATGCTTCAAAATCAAATGCTGATTGTCCGACTATTTCTTGCTCCAATGTCCAGAGTATCGACTTCGGGGAGCTAATCGTATATATGCCCGAGCGTAGGGAGTCATCAGAGCCCCGTGGACGTCATCCGGAGAATGGCGCTGTGCGTCATCTTGTGGCAAGTCCTCTAATCTGATTCCACCAAGACAACTTTTAAACCCTAATGCGCTCGCTCAAAGGAGGTAAGGCGGGAGCAGAGTAATATGAACAATCAGCGAATACGGACGAGCTACGACTGCGGAACAGATTTTGATTGCTGGTGGACGAAATTGATAACAAGGAAGAAGACGGTAGAAATAACAACGGAAGAGACAACGGCAGCCACAACACCAATGAATCTTTGAACACAAGATACCCCCTCAGGGGGGACTTATGACGTGTGTCTGTGCTCGTCAGAAGTCCTATGGGATTTCACGTTCCTAGGGGGATTGTTCCTGAGCGCCCCACAGCTGAGCTCGCGGTGTCTGACTGTAGGTCCCAGTTGTGGGGTTAAGTTATTATGTAGGTAGGATTCCTTATATTTCCCTTCTCTGTCTCTCTCGTGCGGGCGGCCGACGTCCCGTGTAAGCGACCTCTTGTTCGAGTGTCTTCGTTCCTGTTGCTTGTCACCTGTCCCTCCTTGTCACTTCATCTCTTTGAGATGCTAACGCTGCTTCCTTCGAGCCAGCTTCAGCGGGCTGGACATCTGAGACCTCCCGCCCCTTGTGGGTGATGAATAATTGAGACCTTCCACCTCTATGGTGATGTTCATCTTGACTTTCGGTGCGAGATAGCTAAATAGCTGAAGCGCTAGTAAACATTTGGCCACTAAACTAAACTAAACTAACTTGAACACAAAATACGACTCGCAGCAGTGCAGGTCCAAAGCTGTGGTAAGGCAACATTTAGATGGACGTGTGGATGAGCAGAGTGGTCCCGCTGCTTTACAAGTTGACGAGAGTCAGACAAGCACGCCACAAGTTATAGGCAAGCCTCATATTTCTCAGGTGAATGTTTCGTCTTTGAGAACTGCTAATTTGATTTGCCTTTCTCTTAAAGTGCTGTCCTCTGATGTAAATGTCTTCTTTAGATAGTGGTGCCGATTAAAGTTTTGATTAATAATGGCATCAAGTTGTGTGATCGAGAACCATCGCCAATAAAAGGTTTGGGTAAAACTCAAACTTATGCATTAGGTAATGCCAGGCTGCCTTAGGTCCTCGTACACGAGGACAGTGCAGGCGGCAAGTAGATCCGACAATAGTGTCGGTCGCTTGGTGACTATCTGGCAAGTATAAGCCTGTACACGAGGACAGTATAAGGTGCTGATATCTTCTCGTTCGCACCCGCCAGTGCGTCGTTAGAAGCCGTCGAGTGAGGTCTGCGAAGATGGATAGTGGGATCACCTTCAACAACTCGAATCTGTACGTTGTTTTTATACTCTTCATTCTAGCCTTTCATTAAAACTGCAACGTCGGGAACAACTAAACCCCGACTAATAAGGTCTTCTTTCATTTTGAAAATACTTTTTTATCTCTTCATTTTGTTGGGGTAACCAGCGTGGGGAAAATTCCACATTAATTCATATTTTTAAAATATCTCAAAGAACAATTGAAAATCGTCTGGACTCCACTTTGTTGGGTTCTTCTTATAATCATTATCATTCAAATAGGCCATGATTCATTTGACCCAAGATGCCCCACAAGAGAGGCGCAAATGCTCTCAACATGGCTGCAGCAGCGCTACTATCCGCTTCCAATCTCCAGCGAAAAAAAAGCAACACATCGTTGTCCCTCTCTGCCGCGTCTTGGGCATATGCCGGCACATGCCTCTGAAGCGGCTGAACTACACGAGGCCAGTAGCGTGGACAGTTCAAGAGGCGGATGAACTGGCGGCCAGTACTGTCCCTGTGTACACGCACCTTATGTGACCTACTTATGTCTATCAGGCGACTAGATTTAGTAAATTATAAGCGCAGAGGCCATGAATAAATAACAAGTAAAGTTAGCAGGTGAATTTCGGTGATCAGATTACCGATTAATGAAACCAGGGAATTAAGGAGCATGGGCAGACTAAACATAACTATAATAAAAGAAATAAATAGTATATGTAATCAAATAAACAACGGAACAATACACAACACAATAACGGAACATTACCGCATCATGAGCAAAGCTAAATTAATTGAACAATGGATTGAGCGCACACATGAACACCAAAGATTAGTGAAATTCGGTTCCCCATAACACCCTATATATTCCATTTACAATCGGTGCGACGACTTACTGGGAGTATTGCAGCCAGTCATGCCAAGACCGTATGTTTACTAAAGTCCTGTAGAAGTCAGTTTCCTTACACTAAAATGAGATACGATAGTTCTAATTACCCTTAAAAAATGTCACAAATATTGTTCTAAAGTAACCATGAATAAATAAGAAATGTGGTGATTCATTTTGCGATGAAAATTAATAAGTAACCCGGTTACAGTGTGATCATCATTTACCGGTAATAGTTGTTGCAAATGATGTTATTCGTTATTATATTATTTTAGGCTATTCATTTTTACATGCAGAAAAAGTTTCTATCGACATGGGCATGCGCATTATTAGTAAGACTATGAACGATGGTTCTGCTCTGAAAGTATTTCTGTCTGAGAATAATTCAGTCATTTCTGTAATGCTTGAAGATATGCCTGTCTATGCTTCGAAGAAAATGATAGTTCAGTTTAATCAGAAACTAGAGCACCTATAGTGACAAATTTTTATTCAGTAGTGAAGGGGAAAATACCAAGTTACTTTTTTAAGGGAAAGATGAAACAGGCAATCACAGTTTACATGGTATTATTTCGTTAGGTCAGGGTACTCCAGAAGTAATCGTGTCCAGTCTTAAGGGTGAAAAGTTGATTAGTGAAGGATGCTATGTAGGACGAGTGTCAACTTTGTTAGAGTTAGATGAAGATGAGTTTGTGAGTGAAAATTGGACCATTAGTTGCCTGAAGAATGAAGTTGAGTTAGAATAGAATAGAAGTGTCGGCGTTGAAGAAATAGGCCCATGGCCTGTTGCCGATTCTTGAACTTTTCGCGACTTCATTCACAAGGGATCCGGCCTTTGGAACCCGATCTTTCCATATATAGCTGACGATTGATAGAAGATCAGGATGCAGTGTTTAAGATGTTATTGGAAGCTAAGTCAGTCATGAGTCAGAGCGATGACGATATGGGACAAGCTAATGTCTCAACATATTATAGAGTTGACAGATAACACACTTGTATGGCTACGAGAAAGGCGATTTTTAGGACCCTTGAATAAAGGGATCGACAGGCAGTATAAGGAATTTGTATCGAGCGATATTAATGTGTATAGTGATTCAGATTGGTCGGCAGCGATAGAGCCTATTCGAAAGTTTCGGAAGAGCTACGAAAGCGCTTGAATTATGTGCAGCCAAACAAGGTAATGTTGAGGGAGAGGTGCAACATACTTTGCTACCCCAACGGGATAGTAGAATTGTCAATGCAATTGTGGAAAAAAACAGCAAATGTTGGTAAAATCAGAATTATAAATGTTTATTAAGAGAAGCTTGAAAAATGCTCTGAGCCGCGAGCTTCAAACCCCATACCCAGACAGCTCAAACTACACTAGTTTTGACCACCTTCAGTAATACCTACTAGCGCAATATGAGTTGTGATAATTAAAATAATTCAAGAGTTTTCCTGGCCTACGAAACCTTTTGGATTATTCATAACAATAATGTTTACATTCTTAGAATATTTAGTAGAATTCTAATAGAACATTTTTTAGTAGAAATACTAGAATTTTTAGAAGAAAGAAAGTTTCTAGATTTTCGAAATTCCAAACCATGATTCCAGCTTGTTGATAAAGCTGATTCCGCCTTAATCCTTTCAGGCATGTAACCCAACAGGCATCTGACTTTGGAAAAACGTTGATTTCAGGCTGAAATGCTGATCAATCAAAATTTAACGTTAAATCAACGTTGAATGTAACAAACATGCGAAGAGACGTTTTGTTTTATTATTGCACCAACTAAATTGACGTACGAATTTGGTGTCATACTCCAATATATTGATTTTTTGTGGTGGAAACACGTGACATTGAAAAACATGAGCCTGGAATTCTTATCTTAACTCCTTGGTTTAATTTTCGCTTTTGTCTGAATCGATGTTCCTAATATCCTAACTCGTTAAAAGAGTAGCGTGAGGCAGGCGAAAACTGCAACGTAAAACACAAAAATATCTTAATTATACGCCGCTACAACATAAGTTGCGGCAACTTTATTTTCGCAACTTTTGGAGACGTAAGCGGCAAAAAAATTTTTATCGCCTGTTTTGCCGTCATTAAAACTTTTTCGCAACTCGTGTTAGACTCTGGAAAAATTAAAGTAGGCTGAATTAGAGCGGCCGCTCCACCGCTTTTGTCCTCTTGTTGCCATTATTGGCGGCAAAAGTTGAAACAACTTTTGCCGTCTGTTTTGTCGCCAAGCGGTTTTCAGTGATTTTATTCAATAAAACTTATGATTATGGATTAGATCAATTGAAACTTTCCATGCGAGCTGATATCTAAGTCAAACTCCGTTAAATCACATTCAACTTATATAATATGCATTAAGTTGTGTGCATTAAGACATCATAATATACAAATAATTGTCTATAATTGCTCATGAGTCTTCGAACAATCATTCATGAACTGGCATCATAATATATAAATAATTGCCGATAATTGCTCATAAGTCTTCGAACAATCATTCATGAACTGCCATCATAATATACAAATAATTGTCTATAATTGCTCATAAGTCTTCGAACAATCATTCATGAACTGCCATCATAATATACAAATAATTGTCTATAATTGCTCATAAGTCTTCGAACAATCATTCATGAACTGGCAATGATAGCCACTTTAGCAGTAAAGCAGTAATTTAACATCGTAAGAAGCAGGACTTTAATAAGAGATGCCAACAGCTGCTTGCCGCATAATACAGACTTACATCAGAGGTCAAGGGAACTCGAGTCAAAAAGAGCTGCGTCTGTTCTGCGTTATCTGACACTATAAGCCGAGTTCGATAACCGACGGATCTTCTTCATATATTTCACACGTATTATTTTATCAAGTCTAATTATTCTGCGATTATTTACTCGAATTTTTGAATGCCGGATAAAGTTTAGGATGATCTATTTTCATGTCTGTTAAATGAAGAAAAACATGCGCGCGGTGCGCTTGGAATGTGCCTTGCGAGCACAAGACAATATTCAATACAGTATAGCTGATCTCTCTAAAGTGACAGTTGATTTCAAACATGTCAAATAAAAATTTAATTTCTTAACTCTTTAGCTATGCAGAACAAATTTTCTCTGCATTTACGTCACAGAAAAAATAATTTCTGTCCCTGCCCTAAATACATCTCTCGGTAGGAAAGAGGCGACATAAATTTTCTAGACTGCATGTAGGTGGAGAATTTGGTAACGGAAGGACAATGAAACCAATCAGAAATCGTTGAAAGATGAGAGCTTCAGCTGATGGTTCGTGTATAACTATTTTTAACAAGGATACAACATTGCAGCGATTCAAGAGAAAATTATGACGTGCTGATGAACATGTTACGACTAATGCCAATAATTTATATCTGATCATCTGATCATGGCCAACGGGGTTCCATATGGATTTTGGCAACATTGAAACAGAGGCATCATTTATCAATGCTAAAAGAGGAATCTGAATTTAGTATCTTCTTTTGCCCGATGTTTATTCAAGTTTTGACCTTCCACCCCACAATAACAAAAAATACAAACAGCGTCATGCCGGACACAATGGAACTTCAATCGTAAATTTCAAAATTGCACTTACTAAACGACAGGCCATTAGCTTCGTCGATCCGCAAGCCGGTTTAACCACAAAAGAGGTGTCAAGATGGTCTGACCACAATCTGGTATGACCAGATGAAGCAATATAATTACTACGCGGTGACTCAAGATTATTTCAAAAACTATCCTATCCGTGTCAATTTCACCATTGATAAAAGAGAAAAACATCAACACCAATGCGGAGTAGCGGTGGAAGGCGGTGGCGTGACATCTCAGGTAAAAGTTGAGATTTCGACAATAAGATGAAGTAAATTTATTTGAAGAGGCTCCAAATTATTTTGAACTTTTTTCAGGCTAGAATACGGGAATATTTATATTTTAGGCGAGAATATTTTAACGGTTCAAGGTTTTTGAACAGACTGTGTAACAGACACAAATGTTAACTAAGAAAAAGTTAAGGTGGTTAAGGAAAGTGTATCGGGCTAGGTCGTCAATCGTTTTTACTAATTATTTAAGAGTCTTTGAAAGAAGAATACCGTATCTTCCTCCCAGGTTCCGGAAGCTGAATGGATGAAAGTCCATGGATGACAAACAATATGTGCGGGAGTATAATCGCATGGACGACGCCGACTTTTTGAAAGGGGAAGGCGTGCATTCTTTCGAAAGTGTGGTCTGGCGGTGAAATTTGCTTTACGTGAACCGCATTGATAACTAATTGAGTGACAGATTTATACTCTGTTTTGTTAGGCCCTGCCCTTCACGAATTCTAGATCGACACACGTTGAGAAGGCAATGAGGTCGTTATAAACAGAGAACTTATCAAAGTACAATGTGGATGACGACCATATTGAGTTAAATTGTCAACTTTATATCACGTCAGAATAATTAAAGATTATATTCAATGGGAATTGAATAGCAAAGAAAACAACAAATAATTCATCATTATTTTGATTAAAAACGTTTCGGAGTCTGCTAAATCATCAGTTCAAAAAATATACTTCCATTTGCTACTTTTATTGGTTATGTATTTAATTGGTAATATAACTGGTATCCTAAACGTTTTCGTTAAAAATATAGTGAATTTACTATGCCTTTCATTTTCCCTTTTCAATTGTTGGTAAATTAGCAATATAAGAAAACTAATGGCATAAATACTTATATTGAGTAGTTGTTGAAATCAGTCTTCGAGCTACAAAAAATTGATACGTAAAGAGAAAATTATTCAAGATTATCACAGAATTAATTTTACCGAATCGAAATATTAAGATAATATTTAGGGCTCATTATCATTGTACCAGCGTCTGATATACCGTTATATAAGTAATATCAATGAAGAAAATGCAAATTTAATTGAAAACTTGCCAGCTAGACACAATATAGAGGAATCTAATATGTGCTAAATAAGCTATATGATGTACTCCAATATATCTGCATTTTATTCGCGGCAGTTATTTAGTCAATGTTATGTAGTTTAGGACGACCCAAAATAAAACAACCTTGTCCAAAAACTAGGTTAATAGACCGATTGACAATTGATGCCACGTTGATGCACTTTAATCATTCTGTGTGTTGTCAAAGCAAGTAACATTAAATCGTATGACATCGAACGTTTTGGGCGAATTGATCTGCACGTCTCTGTTCAAATCAGAGAAATTATTTGTCTTAAAGTAGCGACGAGGCATGAAATATTAAACCTGCAAATGCTTTGAAAAAATATTAAAATATAATCTCAAAATTCACATGATGGAAAGTTTGACAGGAAAAATCATCATATTCCAGCGATAAATTATTAAAATTTCATTTTGATCATTTACACGATGACATAAATAACACAATGTACAATGTACAACGCTTAACATGTTGAACTGAGTCCTATACAATTTTCATCACTTTATTTATCATGGGCAAAATTTCATAGAAGCCATAAAAAATGAAATAAGATAAAAGTTATAAAAAATCGATCAAAGTAAGAATAGAGAAAGTTGAGAGGTAATGTATGATTAGCGATATATAACTTTCGTTTTTATTACTTAACATCTTATTGAAATTCTATAAGAACAGTAAATTGGTTGCATATTCACATATCTCGTTATACGTGATAGTCAGATTTACTTCTATTATTTATCATAGGCGTGCATCAAAAGTTATCCGAATAATGAAGCAGAAACTAGCTTATGTTGATTAGTCTTAAAAATCTTTTATAGGTTTAATAAATTTCATCAATATTTTTACTGCTATTATATTCTTTTCACAATTATTTATGACTCTAGACTAAAATTTGAATATATATGGCAGCTTTGATAATCTAATCAAATGATGGAAGAGGGAAAAAATTAATGACAAACGATCGATTTCTTACTAAATATTTATATGTTTTCGTAAAGTTACCATATACCAGCAGAATTCAAATTATGGTTTGATTCGATTCATCGTCGACATTATCAAAATGTTAGCCAAGTAATCAAAACATGTCGATTTACCTAATGAAGTATCAATAATAGAACATTGATGTGCTAGTCTCGCGCAGCAAGTGTGCAGCCCTCGTATCGCATTACCCCCCAGACGCCAGACAGAGCTACGCGCCGAGCTTATATAAGAGGGGCAAGTCTGCCCTCTGCTGCAGTGCTGGTCATCTCCCCTCGTCGGTATGAAGCTCGTGTTTGGGGTACTGCTGCTCGTGGCAGCAGCTGCGGCTGGTGAGTATACTTAATACTAATGGTATAATGTGATTTATGACTTAATACTATGGTATAATGTGATTTATTACTCAATACTAATGGTATAATGTGATTTATTACTCAATACTAATGATATAATGTGATTTATGTGTCACGTGGATCTTGAATACTTGACTCAGAGAACAGCAGGATGAATACGCACTTATAAGATATCCAATAGCAAAGGATAACTATAATAGTTCAGTTAGTTGAATCAAGAAGATTTTTGTTTAATTAATATTCGAAAGCTTATAAATTTCATATTTATAATCATTTGGAAATTTTTCTAGATAAAAATTACGCGATTTTAACACAATCAAAAAATTATTTATCTCAATGCCTCCATAAGTTTCAATTACGACGTAACTCACCTTGAATATTTTTATTGAACCAAGTCCTAAAATCATAGCACGCGAGGTTGCCGTATGCATCACGCTAGAGGATGGAGGCTTCTTTAATTCTCTTTATTAATATTTTCCTTTGTCTATTCTGTTTCAAACTAAAACAGGCGTAGAATTTTTTAGAAAGAGATGCGTAGAATTTTTCAATTCTACTCATTTCTGCGCATAATTTAAAGTTTTAGTTCAACAAAGGCTATCTTAATTGTGTGAACGCCGAAATTGATTCTGCCTTTAAGGAGAAACATAAATTTCTAAAGCTTTACGTTCAGGCATCATTCATAGTAGGTCGTATTCGACTTATAGACATAAATTCGTTACCAAGGACAATTATGAAGAAATTTTGCTCCAACAATATTCCGTAAGAATTCGAAAAACTTGACAATTTAATTACAAATATTTAACGTCTTGCTTGCAAAATTAAAATCTTTCCCATGAAATATGTAATATAAAAAAGTAAATGTCTAGTACTAACGTGACTACTGAATTCAACAATTAGTTTATCTCCTTTACATGACGACAGAAAAAATTCGCGTAAATAGTGATATGGCTGATGCCATTTCATTCTATGTGATTTCCGGCCTAATCTGCCGTACTTCTGTTCCAGAGGTAAAGCATTCGTTGGGATTGTGCACAAAAAAAAAGAGTTTAGTTAGCTGAAATTAAATGACGAATGTTGTGTTGTTGCTGATAGAGCGTAGCGCCTGTGTTATAGCCCTATTTATGGTTTGTTATAGCTCCATTTATGGACGGAGGATTGGCAACGTGGATAGTCCGGCGCTGTCACGTGTAAATTAGCACCAAAGACCAGTGTCGAAAAAGAAGTATAGTGACCACATTCAACTCAATATTATGGTTTACAAACACGTACCTCATCGCACAAAGTCGTCTTTCATCATTCGTCGACGTCCGGAACGACAAGGTCTGACCGTTTTCTGACAGCATTCCCGCCTCATGAGACCACACGCACGAGACCGAATAAAAATAGAGTGTTAAAAAGTAAATCTCTGCCGAAGACAATGCTGGGTGCAGTGATACCCGAAGCAATCCAAAGAAATAATTCCTCGCAAAAAATACAAGGTCGATTGTACTAATACCGAGTGAGAATAGTACTTTTTCCCATCAATACCGAGTGAAATTAGTAATTTTTCCGTCATCCAAAAGATTCAGGACCCAAACAGATTTCTAAAAATTTAGTGAAGTACTCGTATCATATATATTTCTATCCTTCCATTATGGATCTCTGAAGCTTTTTGTGTGCGTTATTAATCATTTAATGTAGCCGTCACTGTCGCTGGACTCTGAGAACCATTGATTCTGCATGAGTAGAGCTGTTATGATTGAAAAACCATGTTGTCATAAAGTGGAGTAGAAGACTTATATGTATTATAAGTCTTCTACTCCAGGACTTAGATTCGAAGGTAATCGATTGTGCAGAGTGCTTGACCTTTTGACACTTGCAGCAATCTAAAGCCCAATAATCACAGAGACGACTGATTAACATTTAGCCTACGCCACGTGGCGAACGATAGTTAGTCACGTTGCGTGGTTAAAAGTTATAATGGTTTCCCCAAAGCTTCGTAAAAATAACAAGATGATTCGACACTTCTATCAGGTATATTGATGGTGAGTTTCTGCACCTAGAAACACGACAATTTAGTAGTTCGAGATAAACAGGTTAACGTAATATTCAACAATATGGTTCAAGAATATTACATACAAAGTAAATACATCAAACTAAATTAGCTCACTGACTCATCGGAGGAACTGGGGTAAATTTCGAAAAGGTACTAGTAAATACTTAAGGAAATGAAAGTGAATTCGAAGGTTGCGTAGTGTCGTAGGTCTATCAACGTTCTGTTTGCTGAATCACATAGGCTCCTGACGACACCTCCTATTAATCAGACATTAATCCCTGACATTAAGGGATGGAATCAGATGTGCACAAGAAGCCTCAACAAAGTTATGATCTTTTTCTATTAAAAAGTTAGCATTTTTTTCACCAAAACAAGTTATTCATTATGATGTAAACATAACAACCTGCACTACATTTTTTATTCAGGTCACTCACAAGTTTTTAGAACATTATAACATTGATTCGCTTACAATTTTTCGATTACGTGCTCATTCCATTATCACTAACGAGTACCTACTGTGGCCGCAGTTTTTTCATACGAACATAAGTGACAAACATCAATATATCCATGACCAAAGAGATCAGTATTCGCCAGAAAAATATTACGAAACGAGTTTTTACCTATACTTTGTTATATTTACATTGCAATCATGCTAGTACGAGTCATATTTTAAAAGTGATGTTATCTACTAATGATTGGTGACTGAGCAGCATGGATTACTCTAGAAATTGTGGTTGCTGCCTGGTGAAATGATTATGTCAGAGTCTGAAATTGCCTTCTTACCAGTCTTTCTTTGGCCTTTAATAACACACTTATGGTTGCAATCCGTCGTCATTACTGGCTGCCCCAATTACCCTCCCCGTCCCGTTCACCAAAAAGCACCTTTCCTATGAAGCATAAGGAATTTGAAAGCAAAGAAAACGCCAAGAAAATTCACCATATGGATATTGAACCATTTTCTTGTCGTTTTCTTTGCTTTTAAATTCCTTGTGAACTTGCGAAATAAGCAGACTAATAATATAAGTACTCCTATGAAGCATTTTCGCAAAAAAATCAACAAGTCAATCAACAATTCTTTGATTTTAGTCATCAATCCCAACCAAAATTTCAGGCCCGAGTCAATAAAATTTGATTTCGATCCAAAATCAATATAAATTTGGAAGAGATCCATATAAATTTGTAACATGTTGTTCTTAGTTGTTACCTGTTGTTAATCTGTGTTATTTTGATATTGTGTTTTTTTTTCGTTTTTTTTATTATGTACCATGTTGTAATTAATGGAATGAAGGGCTAATTTACTTGAATTTGTGCATTGTTCAGTATAGTGACTTGCTCCTTTCCGTTATCTTATTTGTGTTATTTATTTATACAAGAGCGTGGATGTGCCTTTGAAAATTAATTTTTTTTTATTTTTTCTCTCGCGACTTTTAAACAAGGAAAAGCATTAAAATAAGAGTTATATTTATCAAATTATCTAGAGTGTAAATTATCGAATTAAAATAATTTTTCTCATTATTCATTAACCTCTTACCAAGGGTCTATAGCGAACTGCAAAGGGTCCTATACAAACTAAAAGCGACTAATTATATCAAACTCGGGTATCTATAAAAGATCCATATCACATGTATATTCTGCAAATTTAAAGGGAAAAGAATAAATATAATATAATAAAAAATATAAGGACAATATAAATAACATAGATACCAATAAAAATAATATAAATAATATAGATAACAATAAAGATAATATAAATAATTGCCTTGATAATCTGAGATATATGAAGGCAAAACACGTCCTAACTTTAATTATGCCGCAGGGCCGCTGCAGACATCACCTTCAAGAGAGTGTAGGCGTAGGTGTGCGCACAGCGAGGTAGCGAAGCTCAGTTACATACCAGGCATGACGTACGAGTATGAACTGCACAGCGAATTCTCCGTGCGCATGACTAACGTTAGTCAGGAGGCCGAACTAGAGTGGTCAGCTACAGTCGCCCTCCATGTCGAGTCACCGTGTGAAGTCGTCATTGAAATCAAGGAGCCAATCGTTCAGGGAAAACGTAAGTTGGATTTATGATTTTTTCTTAATTTTTTTAGGAGAGCATTTCCATCCTTTTTTTAGGAGAGCATTTCCATCCTAAGAATTTGGAACCTAGGGCATCAAACCGAGGACATAAAAATAAACGAGGACGGCAAAATTTGATCGAGGAACTCAAAATTTTCAAACGTTTGATAGATTCACTCAGAAATATACGATATGTGTCCATGAACGCTTTGAAATCAGGAAACTAAGTTTAAATTGTACTCATCGAAAATTAAAGTGTAACAATCTCCTATTTATCAGTTGATTTTATTATAGGATATCAAAGAATTGTCCAGATTGAAAATTTGTCAATAGTATCAATAATATATATCCTATTTTAACATGAGGATTTTTTAAAGAGTTGTTTTTGAGGTTGAGTGTTTTAAATTAGAATTCGACAGATAATTTGATGGTATTTTTAATTCTAACGTTGTGACGTTTAGACTTAGCTCTAAATGCAGTGTAAGTACTTTATTAACTAAAACTACTCCTAAATAATGGATATACATTTACTCACGAATAAATTGAACACAGAAAATTGATAATAAAAAGTACGCTCTGGTGTACGCTTCTGGTAATCAAACCTGTATAAACGAGAAACTTCTGCCTAACTATCCTAATCACGAATAAATATATATTACGTTTTATTACTCAATTAATTATTGAGTGTGCTAATAATTGAAATGGTATCCATTATCAGCGAGTGGGTCATTGGATGAGCAGTTGACCAGATATCCGCTACGTGCGGTTATGTTAGACGGTGTATTCGAGGAGATCTGCGTGGACCAAGACGATCCCAAGGTTGCCGTTAACATCAAAAAAGGCATCCTGTCAATGCTCCAGAACTCCCTGCCTTCCAACTCCTCACTTAATGATGGCATCAAAGCGAGTGAGGTGAGTATAGGTATATAGTTTAGGTGTAGGTGTAGGTGTATAGGTGTATAGGTGTGTAGGTGTGTAGGTGTATAGGTGTAGTTCTGAGACGATGTATGACATCGTCTCAGAACTACATTATTCATTAAAACGTAAACGTTGTCATTTAAGTACCACAGGAATTATTTATAGGTAAACTGAAATTGTTTTACATGCAAGTTTCGATGAACATCAGACATTAGACATTTTCTTTTTTTTTTCTTTATTTTGCGAACATAAGACTTATAGTGGATTTGTAGTTCAAAGGTAACTTTTTCAACTGACATTTTTTTATTATTTTTACGACGCTGAAAATGAGAAGTCTCGCCATTCAATATCATAAGCAATGAAAATTCTGTATTTTGTTGAATAACGAAACGTAATTTGAAACGTCGTACAAAAAAATAAAACTCAGAACTCACTGCAGTGAGTGACAGAGAGCACATTTTCTCGTCGACGAAAACGTGAAGTCACAGACGGACGGAAGGACATGACGAGCACAATAGTTCACTTTTTCCATAAATGAGAATATGCGCTAAAAACTATATAAAATGTTCTGTGGTATCCCAATTTTTTAATTTCCTCGGTAAACTAGGAATCTAATTTGCCAAATTAAAAAAAAACATAGAGAAAATTGTTGATTAAACTTACTATCTGGTCATCTTCGAAACTTTCATTTATGCCCAATCATGGCGGTTGCAAACGATTTTTTTACTGCCTTACCTACAATAAAGTCCACGACGATATCCTTAGGCCCTAACTGTACTTACTTACATGAAATTACGAAACCGGGTGTCCGAGTAGTTAAAGTTCTAAGCACTAAATTTGGAACGGTGAGTCGTAGGTTCAATACCAGCAGTCTAAGGTGAAAAGCTCTAGTTGAAATCGGCAATATGGCCGGGCGCTTAAGCACAGTGAATCTTGGATCAGTGAGTTACGGGTTCGAGAACCGCGACAAGCTGTGAAATTTCTGCGATGTTCAGAATCGGCGAAAAGCCTAGCTGATGGTCAAATTTGCAACGCTGACACTGACATTAATATGAATTTCCACATGCAAATATCCATATTCAATAGTCGACATTTCGGCCATTTTACCAGATTATTACAAAATTACAGAAACAATTAAGATTTCAAGATTTGAATGTATATGTTTTGACTCTGAAAATACGAAGTTCTTCATTGTGAGTGTCGTCACTCAAGCTCAATATTGCAGATCTCCTAATGTTAAAGCCAACTTTTTGTTGACTCTTATTCTTGTCTCTCCAGATGGATGTAATTGGGATTTGTCCTACTGTATACAATGTGAAGCATGACGGAGACAAAGTTGTGGTCAAGAAATCCAAGGACCATCGTTTATGCTCACAGAGATACGGAGACGGAAGCGAGTCTCCTCTCTCGGCAATACCTCTAAAATCTGTCATTCCTATGAGGTCATCACAGTCAGAATGTGTGCAAGAAATTCAGGGTGGCTTGTTCAAGACGGTCACTTGCCGTGACGACAACGAAATTGCCCCCATTTTGGGTGTTGGGAAGTCTGTGGCTGCACAGCAAAACTCAAAGCTGACTTTGAAAAAGACGATGCGTACGGAAGCTGTCCGACAAATCAAGAATGCGAGGAAAACAAGTTTGCTTTATGATTTCACATCTGAGCCTAAAAATGCTTCAGCAGTTTCCGAAATGGAACTAAAACTAAAAGGTCTCTGTGCCGTAATTGAAAAAGGAAGCGTGACAATGCAGACTGCACAAATGTTTTCAGATTTGATATCTGCAATGGACGATGTCGAAGAACCTGCGATTTATGAAGTTTGGAAAAATATCAAAAGCAAAAAGTACTGCAGCCAATCGGACGACTTGGAAGCAATTTATCTGGACGCCATACCTGCAACAGAAAACCACGGAGCAGTAAAAGTGATGGCAGAGAACATTCTAAATAAACAACGCCTTTTCCAGTATACATGGCGACTTCAGACTTTAAAAAGAGTTTGCAGTAACGGAGTAGCTGCTGTCCAGCCCCTTCTTGAAGATGATGATCTTCCTTCTTTCGTTACTCTGGCAGTTGGTACCGTAGTGAAGACGTATTGCTCAACGGAAGGACGACAGTACGATGGAACTTGCCGGATGGATGAAAAACTTCAGCGCCTGATGCAGACCGTGTCTCAAAGACTCACATCCTCTTGCACCCAAGCTTCCAACGACCGTAAACATGAGAAGACTGCAGTGATTTTGCTAAAGACTGTCGGAAATATGAAGAACATTAGTGATGTTCTGCGCCCCACTGTCAAAGAATGTTTCTCGGACAGTAAAGTACCGTTACGTGTGCGCCTCCAAGCAGCTGAAGTTCTTAAAAACACCAAGCTCTCCAGAGAAGTAAGTCAAGCTCACTAGTGACAGTTCTATAGTTTCACAAGTTAAAAAAATCGAAAACTAGGATTATTCAGAGTTTATATGAATGAATCCAGTAATAAGTTCACAAGCCGACCTGATTACAAAGAGAAATTTTTTTCCAGGATATTGAGGAAATGCTGGGCATTGCCACGGACAAAAGTGAAAAAACTGAGTTGCGCATCTTCGCATACAAAACCGCAGTTTTGTCAGCCAGCAAAACTGAACTTGGTCATCTCATAACCAAAATAACATCTCAAGAATATAACGACCAAGGTGAGCTGAGATTTATTTCCTAAATTTGTCCCATGATGAATCATCTCTCATCAGAAATTTATGAGATATTTCGTGTGCTTTTTTTGCGGCCAGTGACTACTGCCTCCCAATATCCCGAAAAGTTTGTTGTACCATGAGAAATGCCAATTCTAATATTCAGGTACCTGGGTAGATGATGATTATAAGCTGTTCTATTAAATTCTTTCTAAATGAACAATCTATCTCTTCGCAAGCGAAATCAGAGCGTATCAATAGTCATCGGTCTTCATAGTGGTCCGAAGGTAGTTGAGAGTTACATCAGTTGTATACGTAGTCCACCGACAAGACGGTGATGCATGCTGTAGGGTAGATGACTGTTCCACCTACAAGCTAGAGGACCTTGCTCAGCTTGTTTTTTGGCATTGATAAAGTGTGCTTCTCTTCTTTGAACAGAACCCAGATTATAGACAAACTGGATTTCATTTATAATCCCACAGGTCTTAAGACGATAATTAATCTTTGCTCTTTGCACATCGGATTGCAGTAAAACGGAAATGTCGCATCCATAACTCAGAAAGCCAATCAATTTATATTTAACCATAGCTGATTATTTCTTGTTTATTTTTGCATGAAAAGTACTTTTCAATGTGTAAGTGTGGTCGCGCCTTGCCATAAGCTGGAAGGGACTTGGTGTTCCGGTGGTCAGCAGTGTATGCGGAGAATTTAGTAGAAAATATTTTTAAATTATCCTAGTTTAGAGGATTTATCGATTATACATTTGCTGAAAATTAAATCAGTTACCGTTATATAAAATAATGGAACCGGTGGGATTTGATAAGTTCAGGAGTTTAATAATAAAATTTAAGATTTAGTTACAGAAATTTTATTGATGGAACATTTAATATAAATATAGTTGCAAACATCGGTAAAGTAAGTTGATCAAATTGAATTAAGGTTAAGGACGTAGCTACGGAAATATTCACATTTATCCATTTTGTAGAGTTATTGAAAAAATTATCGTCGTTTAAAAATAATTCTTGGATGCTACAGACTTTTTAATGGACCAGCTACAAAATGATGGCAACTTTTTTTTCTCAACAGCAAGAGCCTACATTCTTTCCGACCTCACGAATCTTCAGCTCACAGAAGCACCCTACAAAATCGATGTCAAAGAACGACTCGCTTCATTCAATATATCACAAAATTATCCATCAAACTTAGTTAATTCGTCCCACAGCTTTGATTTTTCGAAATTCACTCGGTCTGGGAGCTTTGGATTAGAATATCTCCAGGATGCAATTTTCGACCAGCAGGAAAAAACTCTGAGGCAATGGAGATCAAATTTAACATTTGATATATTCGACGAAATTGTAAATGTCGGCGAATGGGGTTTCAGGCTTGAAAATGTACCAGCTCTCCTTGAAAGCATTCTGAATTCTGAGAACGGAATCGGTAACACTGCCTTGGGTAGGATGTTGAAAATGTATATACCGAAGCAGGGAGAATCGTCGAGAGGGAAGTTGGACTTCTTCTTGAAGATTTTAGGTCAGGAAAGATTGTTTGTAAGTCTTGCAAGTGACGAAGATTATGCGTCAGACATCTTAGCACGACTTTATATGATTATAGGTGAAATCTACAACGAAATCATCACTCAAAAACAGATTCACAGTTTTCAAGCTTTCCAGAGTCGGTGTAACCTTGAGATATCAACAGTCCAGGGCATTCCCATCTTATTCTCGAGAGATTTGTCAGTGGTTGGAAGTACAAATAGCAAGGCCAGCTTAATTGAACTGGGCTCTTCCTTCCAGTATGCTCCTGTTGTTTCAATAGTCGCAAATTATTTCATTGGATACAAATTCGGTCCAGCTCTAGGTTTGAAACTCAACACCACAATTCATTCGTCAAGTGATGTCATTGTGAGCGCCAAAGTCAACCTGCCAAGTTCACTGTCGTTCAAACTTAACTTCCCTCAAGATAATGCAGAGGCCTTCCGTTTCGAAAACCGAGGCTACTTGATGACTAAACTCCCCTATGAACGCGAGCGAGCGCTCCCGCCAAGCACACTCAACGATCCCCGAATCAAGGCCGAAAACGTTTGCTATTCTTCTGTTGCTGGCCTTAAAATGTGCTCGGATTACAATGTGGCCGACTTGTGGGCTAAAACAGATTACCCCCTTGTTGCCCCCTCTTACATCAGAACCACGATAAAGAAGGAAAATCCTAGTATTGAAGGTTTCGAAGTTTCATTGACGGAGAAATCAGAATCTGATGGATACAGCATGAAAATTGAAATTCCCGGTAGCGAAAATCCAACCAAAATGGCTGCCGAAATCGGGTTTTCCGAGCAGCAAGATAGAAAAGTCTTGAAGCTGAAGAGCAGAGTTGAGGAAAACGTTCATTCACTCGAAATGGTTATTACGAGCAAAAATCAAGGCATCAAATTGCGTCAGCTTGAAATTTATTTTGGAGTTGGATCATCTCCACCAGAGAAGGTAAGTAAACTTACCGATCAGAAGATGTATTCTTTAAAAATTAGGAACCCATCTTTATATCTCTTCATATATTACAAAAATTTATTTCAGAATCAACTTTGAGTTGTAGAGTTAATCATGCTGCACAATTATTATTATGACTTCTAGTTGTAATAATTGTTTAAATAATTATAACGAAAACACTTCTAAACTAATAAGAATAACTCAAATTAACATAAGATTCTAAAAAATGAATTCCACAATTAGACAGAGAAAATCGATTTTTTTCATCTTCTGCTTTATTTATAAACCTTTTAAACTATTTTAAATACGTAATTCTCTTGTATCTATTCAACCCTTCAGATGTTGACGGTATTTTTGATCCCAAGGCAGTTTAACAAGAATAGTCACACGATGGTTTAATGTAAACAAATTCGTTTCAACATAAAGAATGTAATATATAGTTCAATAAACTATTGATACGGAGAGACCAATAAATTTCATAAAAGTGTAAATATTAAAAACTACCTACCCTGCGTTCCAGCATTTTGCTAATCAAGGAAATAGTTAATTAACATCATGCGTTCAGAAACGTATTAGCATCAATTATTCCATACTACACACCTATTTTTTGTTGACATGCTAAACAATCACTAATTTGATGATAATATTTTTCTTATTTTAACTGTAGTGCTAAATATAGTAATTACCCATATTTTCATGAGTTACTTTTATATTTTATATTTTATATTTTTATATAAAATATATTTTATATAAAGTTTTATATTTTAAATTCATTGTGAATGTTAATGTGTACTGCAAGATGTTTTACATTGTTAATCAAAACAAAGTTTTTAGATTTTTGGTCTTTATTTATTTGATGGAAATATGAATTTATTTAATTTTTTACTTAATGCAGGAATAATTTGAGCTTCTGTTTCCAGGTTTTGACCGGCAAATGCAGTCGATCAGATGAAGGGAAATTAGAAGTAGCTCTCAAAACTATGGGGGCACTTCGCTCTGTAATACTCACTTGGGGGCTCTTCGCTCTGTAATACTCACTGATGTTCAAGGTATTTCTTCTCGCTCATGTTCAATTGAATTAATATTAATTCTCTAATTCTTACGAATTTAAGTGAAGATATTTAATCATATGAAGCCAGTGTGTTGATCAATGACCAAGTGAGGCAGGATTGTTATATGCTCTTTGATTATTTTTACTTTTGTTACTTTCTCTAGCTAAAAAAATATAACTCAGTACTCACTGCAGTGAGTGACAGAGAGCGCATTTCTAGTCGACGAAACATGAAGTCACGAACGGACAGACAGACAGACGGACGTACAGACAGACGGACAAACAAACTGACGGACAGATAGACGGACGGACGGACATGGCGAGCACAATAGCGACTATTTTCCATAACTGAGAAAATGCGCTAAAAACAGTATGTTCATGTAAACAAATGGAATTGAAACTTTAATGTAAAAAAAGAACATACTTTTTCGAACAATTTGAGCGGGTAATCATGTCGTTTTGATATCCCACTACGTTATTATGACGGTAAAAGCACTAACTACAATTCATCAGCGCTAACTTTAACTCGACCGATTATGTCGTCTACACTTCTGGGTAGATGAATTCATTTCCCCAATCTCATCGTCCCAGATTCTCTTACATGGTTGAAAGGTTGTTTGAATAAATAATCTTGAATTCTGTAATAAAAGATATTAACATTTTTCTTGCACTCAAATCGGACTTGTTTGACATTGTTTTTTCAGTGGATATAACCAATGAGGAACATAACTCCATCCGCATCAACAAACTGGAAGCACTGCTGGGAACCGGTGATTACAAAGCTCATGGACAGATCACAGAGAACAGACAAGGTCCACAACAACGGGTTTTCTCGGGAGTCTTCGAGGCGCTGTACAATACAGTGAAGCTTTTATCTGTCCACTCGACGGCAAAGAGCGAAATGCACACGGACGGTTACGCATTCAACACAATGACCCGAAGTTGAGTTCGTTGCAGACTGAAAACTGCTATTCGACAATTGAATTATCAACGCAACGCTGGTGAACAAATTGTCAAAAAGGCTTTTGGCCGTTGAAATAAACGAAGGCTCAACGCAGCCCATCGTTCTGTTAATGTCTGATGAGATGCAACATCAGATACGTAAAAGCCTCGTTCTGGTTACCGTGCCCCATAAGAAGATCAATGTTAGGATGACGTCACGCAAATCTCCACAGGAAATTGATCTTTCGGTGGCGGTAAGATTTGTTTCCATGTTTTAACGCGATACGCACTCGCTCACTTCGAATGGTTTCCAAATGATGTGGTGTCTTTCCGCTGTGGCTGATTTAGTAATAATATTATATTCCTGACCACTGAGAATCTCTTAAATGAGATAAAAAAAACTTTTATTTAAATTTAATGAACGAATCCATCAAACTCATTTAGTAATTTTCCAGTTGCATTGATTTCTATTTGCTTCACATCAGAGGGAATGAATTCTCATTTTGGGATTTTCCAGTTGCATTGATATCTATTTGCTTCAATTTTATTCATTTTGTTGAAATTTTTGTCAGAGCCAAGGTGAAGAGGTCGCGTCTATTAAGGGTCCCTTCACTTGGGTGAGAAGCCAAGGTTCTCTTCACCAAAAGTCCCACCTCGGTATCCGCATCAGTGGACCTGAGAGCAGATCGTATCACGTAGACACTGAAATAGATATTTCCTCGAACAAAAACAAGGTTTTGTTTACGATCAATAAAGCCCAGCAGCTACTGATCTCCTACCAACACGATGTCAGTGGAAATTATGAGTCAGGCTTATCCGCCATGAGCAAAATTGAAATTCCAGAAAAAATCAAAACCGATTTCAAGCTGGAGAAATCTTCGTCGCACGTACAGTCCGATGGTGAAGTGAAACTTGAGGTCTACTCGCCTCACCACCTGCAGTATCAAGTGAGCGTCGATAGAAGTGGTTCACCCCACCAACCTGAAGGAAAATTTTCTGCTAAGATTTATTTGGACAAAATCAGAGATCCTGAGCACAACGTTCAACTCAGCGGCACTTATATGCTGGAAGATAATTCTCACTTCTCTCTGAGGTAAGTGAAAATTCACTATTTTTTAGGTAGACAAGTATTGTAGAAATAGCATAATTTTTTGACAATAAGACTAAGATAGATTTATAACTTAAATAAGTAAATATAAACGCTGGTACTATAATTACACCAGCATGACCATGTTACCGGGATATAACCTTCATTATTCTTAGAATTACATCAGTCCTTGATTTGGACAAGTTCTAAGAAACCAACGAATTTTCTTACGAGCAGGCCCGGCCGTTCGTGTATCTTATATGAAATTAAATAGTTGTTAACAAATTTCATTGGCACTAATTCTACTTTGAAATTATAATCAACAAGATTAATTTTGTCGATTTCTCAGTCAGTATTCAACTTCTTGCCAAATAGGACGAAAATATCAGATGCTATCATCGCAGCTCAATAATTTTATTAATAAACGATGCACAAAATTCCTTGTTTAGCATTTTTTTGGCTCTTACAGAGGCGATGCCAGAATTGCTCGGGAGAGCTACCATTATGCTCTGACTTCATCACTGGAGGGCCAACAATCGTGGAGGAACATCGACAAACACGTCAAGCTGCAAATCATGAAGGAGTCTGAAGAGTTTCTTACTCTTCTTAGCTCGCAAAAATTCCACTTAGAGCCTCAACATTCGTTGGAGCTTGACAGTGAGCTTTCACTCGTCACACCAAGCAAGAAAGAGTACTACCTCAAGAAACAGCTTGAAGTCAGCCACGAAGACTCCGCGACGCAGATTAAGAATAGCTTCACGTCTCATGTCACTGATATTGGAGAGTTCAAATCTACATTCAGCCTCAACAGTCACTATCAACCTGACCTCGCACTCCAACTCGAAGTAAGAATTTGTTATCCTCTGATTTTTAGGACAGATAATCATGTTTGGTGTTTGCGCTATGTAAAGTAACACACGATATCATGCATTTTCATCTGGAATCCAAACGAGGGGTGTTGACAAGTCTTCAAAGTTGTAAAATTAACTTAGTGAATGAAGAAACATTTTTCACAATTCTGAGACCACAGATGTATTAAATTACCGGAAGATTTCTCAAATAACTGTGCAAACTGAGTAAAATAATTTACGCCTAGCTACGGGAGCCATAGATTTTTATTTTTTATCCTAATTACGAAATTATAAAAAAAGTTTTCAGGTGATAGGTATAATGAATTTTAGTGTTTTTGTGAACTTCACTAGGAAACATTCCCTGAAGTTGTATATTTCATTTGGACGTTTAGGAATTATTAACCTTCCCGTAGCTGTTTTGTGAATCAACTCAATATTCAATAACATGATATTCCATGAATGAGTTTTTCCGTCGTCTAATGAAATGGTTGCTCAGGGTGAATTGTCGTCATCCGGCCTCAATGAAGCGCAGCCTGCACTTCAGATCAACTATAAAACTGACCTGGAAATGTCCCCATCAAGCCTCCGTCGGCTGGACGCTGCCATGAACTGCGATATTTCTGGCGAAAAACTCAATGTTCAAGTTTCGGAATCAGAATCAGACCGTGAAGCGTCCCTTAAGGTGCTAAAGAATGACCGGACGATCCTATTTGCTCATATTTTGAGGGAAGAACAGGACGGTTTGTCAGCTAAATTCGATATTCCACCTCATTCATTTGCAGTTTCTGGACGATACAATAACCAAGAAAAATCATTAGTTATCTATCCCAACTCTGGAGAGCAACATGGAAAGTTCACTGCAAAATTCACCAATCAATTCTCTGAACCCGAACAACAAATGAATGTTTTGTTAGAGTACCCACATGCAGGTCGTCAGAAGATGGTAGTCGGGAAATTCTCTTCCGGAGACGCTTCCACGAACGGTCACGTCTCGTTTGACGTTTTCCCCCACAGCGAAGAAGCCATCAACATCAAAGTGAACGCAACGAGACTTGGCGACGACATGATGCGTTATGAGGCATCCGTGCTTTCCTCTTCGGTCAGTACATTCTTTTGCGTTTCCAACGACAGGTGCTTAAGTTTATTCTATACTTATCAGATGTCTGTTGTTCGTCCCATCATGTCGTGATATAGAAGTTGTTGTAGGCTAATTGCGATCAATTTTTCGCTTCACGTTTTGGGCTCTCAAATTTTATTTTCATATATGAAGTTAACTTCATTCATTCATAACAATGAAGTCGCGTATATTTTGTCAGTTTGTAAGTCTGGGCATGCGAAAAATAAAAATATACAATTTTAATGTTTACACCACACTTTTAGGATGTTGCGGATGGACCTCGCGTTGTCATGGACGTAACTGCTGCTGATCACGAGAAGGCTTTGCTTGTGGCGTACAGATCCAATTTGGAGTCTGCCCCATCTTCTTTGTTAGCTGCGAAGTACATCAAACAGTCGCAGCAGTCGGGCATTGTGTCTGTGCTCCTTAAAACTCAGAACAAAAAGTTCGAAATCGGCGGCGTATTAAAGAAGGAGCATACAATAGGATGTCAAGGCTACAATCTCAACACCACTGTGCTGTCTCCAAGTGATAAAACGTACGCCTTGCAGATCGAAACCTGCTCTCCGGCTTTCATTAAGGTCATTACAGGCGCCAAAGATGCCCCAGAAGAGAAGTACGTCATCAAAGCCGGGGTTAAGAGCATGACTCATGCAGAGCTGAGTCTGACCAAGAATATGCGGGTACCTGCAAGCGGGTGGGTGAAGAAGTGGAGTGGCAGTGAGTTCGAGCAGAAAGAAGTTCCAGTCGCAGCAGTTGCGGCAAAACTTGTTGGCTCCCAGACCTTGGCTCTCAAGGCTCAGTACGACCAGGACATATTAGCTCCAACTAAGGTCAGTGTTTGGGCCATCAAAATAATATCCCAGCTCACCGGTAAGAATTATCATGTGAATTAATGTATAAACAACTTCTCCATTACAGGAAATTTTACGTCATAGCGAGGAAGGGTAAAGTCACCTATTTGTCCTTTTGAATTTTAATAAAAACTACACCGCGGCCAACTGGAAGGGGTTGTCACGAGCAGCACCAATCCTCCTTTCCCACGAATCTTCTTGACTTGAAATTCGTCCCCAATTAAATAACTTTATGCCTTAGAACATGAAAGAATCCTCACTCAGAAAAGATGTCGATTACCATTCAATATACCAATCAATTATCATTCAGTGGAATCACAAATTATCTACTATTGCCTAAAATTGCAAATTATAAATTTTCACATAGAATTGACAATTATCAATTATGGCCGGGTGATGTTACCGAATCACGTTAGTCTGAATCCCATCATTTTCATCTCTGTTATTCACGGAGATTGGTCCAACATCTGTATAAAATATATTTGATCTTTATGCGAAAATATTCCAAACTTTCTCGCGATTCATCCAAGTTCGTCCAAATTTCATCCAAAACCACTTTGACGTATAGGACAGCAGGAACAGTCACCAGCGTACAGTACAGTGTATAGGGCAGCAGGAACAGTCACCAGCGTACAGTACAGTGTATAGGGCAGCAGGAACAGTCACCAGCGTACAGTACAGTGTAGGGTAGCAGGATAACTTACGTATGACACAGTGTAAAGTTGCTACTTACGACTTTTGTAAAAGTTTTTCTGGTGACCAGGGCCTATATTTTCAAAAAAAAAAATTAAGAGATCGTAATTTCATCAGCCAATCATTGACGGCCTTTCAAGCAAAATCCACCAATCATAGGCAAGAAAATAGAGCGTAAGTACTTACTTTTACTTAGCGATTTTTGAAAGTATGGCCCCCAGGGCCTATACTTTCAAAAAAAAATTTAGAGATCGTAAGTTCATCAGACAATCATTGACGGCCGTTCAAACAAAATCCACCAATCATAGACAAGAAAATAGAGCGTAAATACTTACGTTCACTTAGCGAGTTTTGAAAGTATGGCCCCATGAGAGTTGGTTGATCTCATAGATAGTAGCAGGAAAGTTATCCAGCCGCAGCCCATCAAAATTTTCTACATACGGTCAGTCGGTCAAACTACGTACAGTCACCGTGACTGGTGAGCAGAAAGGACCCGTTTGGATGCATATTGATTGATAAATATGATTATAACATTATGATTGATCACGTAACTTCAACTGTACTTTTCCAGAAAGACCCCGGTAATCTCTTTCCTAGGTTAAGTTGTATCGAACATCAGGAGTATTTAAATTCTAATATGAACGTTTTCGGCATAACATATCAGGATCTTTTGTTGGTGACTTTTCATTCGAAGTTTTATTGTAATTACACTCTTAGTCGGTCTCCTGGATTTGCATGAAATAAATAATTTTAATATTCTTCATAATAGCGAGTATTGAGAAATTTAAATTCATCGAATCCCACATAACAGTAAGTTCGTTATGATTCAGAAGATTGTGAGCATAATAAAACAGGAACCTGGCTGCACTGAGGTACGGATAGTGGGGAGCAATGTAAATTTTTTCGTATAAGTATATAAAAATATAGGGATAAAGGAAGTTATATTGTTGTTAGCACGAACGTGTACAAGATTGGCCGGCACTGCTTGCAACTCTTATCGTATGGTATGATTTGTAGTGGCATCTAATGAATACGCCTGAAATTTTCATTGAGTGCTGATGACGTCGTTAGAAGCACCGTATTAGTGATACCCCTAACAAAATTTAGAGTCGCCCCAGCTTCTGGTAATCCAAATCAGAAGCTGCCGCGTCTGTAAATTTTCACTGGGTAACAAAATTTAGAGTCGCCCCAGCTTCTGGTAATCCAAATCAGAAGCTGCCACGAGTGTAAATTTTCACTGGGACCGTGGAAACGTCGGCATTCACAAAATTTTAAGTAAAACGTGCATTTGACTGTAATTCAAATTGCAATGAAATAGTGAATTATATCTACCATGTCCTTGACATTCGACACTTCATCTTCGTTTATTTACTCGTTCACCTGCAGCGTTTCCGAAAGGAATTCACACCTGAAGGTCAGTGATCAATTTGTTTCCTCTTGTTTTGTGTAACTTTATTAATCACTTGTAAATTTATCATGTTTTTGAGCATCTTTCGTTTGACCATTTCTAAAACATTGAAAGCCTATGTTATTCATTATTATTTTCATGAACTAAGCAAAATTCTGGGCATACGAACAAATTAATGTAATTTTCTACCGCAGTGAAAACTTGCCACGTGCGAATGAACTACATGAATAAACTCTTAAAGTTGCATTATTAGATGAATATTTTTATTCTATTACTACATTCTTCTTAATTTTCGAAAAAAAAATATCTCCCAAACGATAAGCTATAAAATTCTAAATTTACACAAAATATTTAATGTTTTGGTCCAGTCGAGGATGAATTTTTCCAAGTCACACATGATACTTTTTAATGTTAATAATTTGATAACTACAAATATTAATTACCGCACTTAATTATTATTAGTCGCTTGCATTGGAGTAGTCAGTTGCATAGTCTCACCTAAATAGAAACTTTGATCATTAGAGTCTAACATTTCGTTGATGTGCTCGCCTATCATACAATATTAATTTACAGATTAAAAAAAATATTGCGACACATTTTTTTGCGACAAAAATTAGTATTTAAAGCGGAAAAAATGATCACTGGCTGCAATGCCACCCCCACCCCCACCCAAAGAAGAGTAAGAATTTGAATTTATAAAAACTAGGAAATTCGGTATTTTAGTTTTTATCCAGTATCAATTCATTCCTCTTCAGTGGAGGAAATTATAGGAATTGATACATGCAAAATTATAAATTTGAATAATTACTTAAAGTTTTTTCAGGCCGCTAGGAGATTTGTATTGCTGGAATCCACCGTTGAATAATACCACGTTTCAAATTTTTTCTTAGTATACATGTAACCGAAGTACCTGTAGAATTCGAATTCTACAAGTGTGAGAAAAAAATATTTCGATGATTGAATCCTTAACATTAGAATTAGTCGGAGGTATTCTAATATATCTCGCATCTTTTCACTGAAAAAAAATAATACCATGCTCATGCTTGCAATATTTGTACCAAGCCGGAATACATTTAGGGGTAAAATATGTAACGAAAGAAGGGAATGTCGTGTATAAATCGAAAAGCTGAATATTACAATCACAAATGATGGAAACAGTTAATGATTTCGTCACATCTGAACAGTCATTGATGTCACGTGAGCTCTCCAGCGCCGTTGACGCCGCATCAGACTTCATCGAAGATTTCAAGAACACAGTAAACGAAGACTTCGCCCAGCAGTTCGCAGGAACGCAAAATACTTTCGAAGCCTTGAAACGGGCGTTGATGAATCTGCAAGACTCCACCGTGGCGATGGAGGTGCAACAGAGTTTTTTTAAATTGCCAAGCTTTATGCCGCTCATCAATGCAACTCAGCAGTTGATCAGGTCTCTGGAAGAATCCGTCCAACGTTTCTGGGAAAAAACTACCGACATATTGGAAGATATCGAAACGTTCATGGCTGACACTGAAGTGGATAACTCGTTATTCGACCGGCTAATTCCACGTAAGTGAGAGAATATTTCAATCTTTCCCTAGTTAACCGAAACGGTAAATTTTAATTTACTGAATGAAGCTCGAGTGATGAAATTGATCTTAAAGTCAAGCGAAAAAGGGTGTGTAACATTGAATTCGGCGCATTTCTTCTAAAAAGGTGCGAAAATTATTTAATTTTACATGGCACGGGTAATTAAACAACTGAACTGGTAAAACAACTGAACGCGACGCATGATCCTATACTTCAAGTGTTTCCTAATTTTACGTGCATTTGAAAAACGTGTTGCTCATTTATATATGAATATAATACTAGCTTAGTATATGATACTAGTGTCTTTGCGAATACATTATAAATTAATTACACTCCGAAAGTAGATCAGTAAATTTTCACTATAAAAATAACAATCAAAGTTTATTACTGCAAATACAATAAAATCATATGATTCACTTATCTTAATATTTTAAACTACAAGCCAGTGCTAGCAGAAACTCGTCAAAAGCATCTTATTTATGAGTGATCTAAAAACAATGACTGAATCACAACCATGTTCCTCAAGTAGACCGAATTACAACCATATCCCTCCACAGGCAATGTAGATTCCCTGCTGGACAAGGCCTGGGAGACGCTGCAACTGCCATCGCTGGAGCGCGTTACTAACAGCTGGACGTCCAGCTATCCACGAGCTCAAGCTGCGGTCCAGACGCTCGTAGGAAATCTTGCAGAGCTCGTGCGGCAAACTGCCAGCGACCTGCGCGAGTATGGCAAGCTGCTGCTGCTGCAAGACGAATCCTTGCACTCTGCGCGAGACGCTGCCTTGCGTAGCTTAAAAAGTGTGAGTTTTGCTGCCCTAGCAAATTTATACGCAGTGTCGAGAACATCAATTGAGATATAGATGGGTGATATTCACTAGTTTTACCAAATTCAATGGCAAAGTTTATATAATTGACACTTACTTTTTTCAGTCTACATTTTTACGTTGCGCTTGTTGTATAAAACTATAGACTTCTCCTCAAAATCGAAATGAGCCAGTCTGATGTGTGGTTTACGGAAACTTGGCTCGTTTGCGCCATATTTTTTTTGTGGGGGGGGCAACATTTTTTTAGCAACATTGTGAGAAAACTGGCAATCAAAGAAACCGATACACATCTAGACAAGTTAAATTATAGCCACAACTGAATATAGACATGACTTTTTTAGCGTAAATATTGAACAATCAGTTGACACAGCCATTCGCGGAACTCAGCAGGATGCATTCAAATTTTTGACTGCATATTTAGAACAACACTTAACTTGAATAACACTTATGAAAACATTTATGTTTCATTTATGGTTTGGTTTGAATGTAAAGAGCGTCAATTCAGTTGCATTTAGGAAAAATTTTCACAATTACTTTTATTCAACAGCTGCGAGAGCGCGACTTCATTTCTATGCTGCATTACTGGCTGTTGGCTCCGTTCAACATGGGGCTCTATGTGGGAAATTCAACCATTCAGCTGAACCTGCCTCTCCAACAGCCTACAGGGTCACTAATGACAGCCTTAATCACCCAACCTCCTCCATATCCGCCCTTTCCAAAGTATTCTATGACACTTTCCGCTTCGCTGCTGCTTACCGTGAGAAAGCAGGTCATAGCTGTGCCATTTTCTAGCTGTGAATATGTTCTGAGCAAAATGAACTCCGGAAAGGATAAGGCCATAGTAACTTTCAAGGACGCAAGATCTGCAGACTTTTCTGTGCAATTCAAGTACGGCAAACACTCGCATGACATCGTGACCATGAACAGTAAAGGTCATCCAACCTTGATCAATTCCGAAGCTCAACCAGTTAACTTTACGAGGTTTATTGGGGGCATGCGAGTTTCGGGCAATGAAAGGGCAGTTCAGATCATGTGTCCTGATGTTGAGTGTATGTGGGATCTACAGTCGCATACCGTTGTAGTCAAATCTGTGGAACGCCACTCCACCTACGGCGTTGGCTGGACCAAATACCCGAGAAATCCCACTCCTGATCAGATCATTAGGAAATTTAACAAAGAAAAAGTTGACTCCAAATGTAAACCTTAAAAATGTGTTGAATCCAGATGATGTTGGAACAGAGTTCGAACGTAACATTCAAACTCATGTGCATTCAAAAAGAACATGTGCGCAGTTTCTTATAAAATTTACAAATGTTTCTATACTAATAATGGAAATTTTTAAATATAATTCCGCGAAAGTGACTTCTGCATGTGTTAATTGACCATGATAGATCAAATGAAAGAAATGTTAAGGTCAAGATCCCTTTATAGGTTCAGAAAATTACTTCAATTTGTGTGAAGATTTTAATTTTAATTAATGCGAATTATGACATAATATTGTCTGAATGTTGATACGCTAAATAAAATAAGTTGTCCTACGAGCAGATATGACAAAAATGATGCGATTAAACCGATGTTAAGTGAGGCGCAAATTTAGAAGTGCAATAGTTTCTACACTGTCTGAATTATAAGAAGAATGTTACTGCTATTGAATCATTGTGTTTCATCCCGATTTTTTGGTGTAAAATGTTCATTTCAAGTGTTTGGAGTGTCATAGTGTTTTTTAATTATTGTAAAACAAGAACCTTTTTGTGGATTTAACGCCATCACAAGTCTGGTTTTGCCTAAGATGTTCATCGATGTCATTTTATGTAAAATGTTCAGGTGCATTTATGAAATAAGAGGTATATTTTTATTTAGATTTTACAATATGCTGCCGGCGTTCTTTGTTAATTCTACTAAATTACAAGGGGAGTGATTTTTATTTGACAATTAATTTTATTCGTATGTTTAAGTTGCGTTAAAAATTCTTTACCATAATCTTACTATGAATAATATTATATAGCAATTACCGATTCAAATTATCTTCAATAATTTTTAAGCACCATTCGATGAGATTGTCTTCATTACTTTTTCTATTTTTCTTTCAAACACTGGTGGACGGAATATGTTCAGGTATCAATGTTTTATGGAATTTATGAGAGAATTTCAAGCATTTTTGCAACTGAGATGTCATCTTTCTTGTAAGTAATAGCATGAAAAAATACAGAGGTGCTAAACCTAATAACATTTACCGTGCAAGATTCTGATGCACGAGTATCAAGCCCAACTTCGTTTCAATTTAACACAATTTCACTGAATTTTATTGAAAATGTAAGCCATAAGTAAGTTTTTAATTTCGTATTAATACCGAGCAGGGCCATAATTGAAGTTTTTATTTCAGTTTCATTTTTCGCGGCTATCTTCTAAACTTAATCAAATCAAATGAGCTCCCTCGGAAATACCTTCGAATCATTCACTTATCAGTTTAGCCCAGATAATGAGTCCTGTATTAACAAATTGTTTTCTTTATGCATGAATTACAACTAAGGGAACACGTGTAATTGAATAGTTTAAGTGCCATTTTGAAATTGGAAATGTTGTCTTTCTATAATGTTTACAATATCAGTTAGCTCATATTGCAAATCAACCAAGAAATCAAGACCTAAAAAAATTACAAGTAAATATAGTGAATTTTTTGAAGTAATGTGACTTTACTTGACATTCATATTCTAAACATAAAGAGAATACGCGGAAATGCAGCCTTGCATTAAAAGTGCTCGGCCAGTTGAGAGTGAATTGAAAGTGTGCGATGAAATTCTAGCCTCGTATACTTATCAGTGAGGTAAAAATAAAGCATAGTTATTATATGCCTCCTTATGAAAAATCACTTCAAAAAATGTTGTTTGAACTATAAACAAGTAAGAAGTTTTACTTATTTTATCCTCGATTAGGCATATTGTAATTTACTTGCCACTCTTTCGGATTACTCCTAGCGAAGTCTCTTATGAATAACTTTGGGCCTTAGAGGAAAGAGGCAGCGCAATTACTTTGTTACTCACAATGTTCAGAAATGCTTCTGCTCAAATTTATCTGGAAACTGGTAATTTAAAATTTATCTGGAAATTTATCTGGAAGCTGTTAACTGGAAACTGGTAATTGGAAACTGGTTATTTTCTTAAAACGATTGCTTTTAATTTGGTTTTCCATTTAAACGAAGGCCATCTTTTGTTTCACGTTATAACTGCGTATTTTATTGACTGTATTCAAGGCAGTAAAATGGACTTGGCCTGCGCAACGGTGGAAGAAGGTTTAATATTGGCGCGTTTATTTTGCATAAACTTTCATAAACCGTATGATATGTGTAACTGCCAGGCCAATATTTGTATAAGAATTTCACTGCCGACAGTTAATGTATCCGTGGATAATGGGTTAAATTTCAGCGTGAACCTTTCTTTCAGTCGCTAATGGCACGCGAGCTCTCAAGCGCGACTAGAGCAGCATCAGAATTCATCAAGGACATTACTGGCAAAATTGCGGATGACGTCACAAGACAATTTCCGAAAGCACAAAAAGCTCTGGAATCCTTGCGAGGAGGTCTTGAGAATATTCAGGACTCCCATTTCGTGTTGGAAATCAAGGAGTCGTTCTCGAAGTTACCTCACTTCAAGGAACTCTTCGTAAAGATGTTGGAAGGTTTTAAATCTGCCGTGGATGAAATCGAGAAGGCCTGGGATGATGCCATCGACAAGATGGAAGACATGTTTTCAGTTTTCGAACACATCAAAGATATGATTGACAATGCTATCTCTTGGCTAACTCCCGGTGAGTAAACAACTTTTCTCACTCAAAAATCTTATGTAACTGCGCTAATTTACATCCCGATCATAATGAATTTTGCTCTCTGGATGAGTTTCAGCATCTCTGTGCGAGCAACTGACGGGGTTGGTTCTGATATTCTTTGGCCGAGAGAGAGACACTTTACGGTGTTTAATTTAAAATTTTCAGTGCTCTCGGTCATTGGGTTTATTTAGGTTGTATTAGATTTAGTGGTATTTTTAACACCTTTGAATAAGGTTATAATTATTAACATTATTATTGATTATTATAATTATTATTAACATTATTATTGTATAATAATGTTAATAATGCACAGTTAATCCATTTTTGGCATTATTATTAACATATTTTTTGGTTAATCCATTTTGTATATAATAATTCGTGAACTACCACTTGAATGCACATTGGAAGCACGAGTGCGATATAAAATTATAATACATATAGAAATATAATTATATATATAACTTATCTTGGATATAAAATTATCCATGATAAGTCTTGGGCCCGCCTATGATTGCAGTTTTGTTTACATTTCTCAGTTACCGATTTAATAAACAAACTGCAAATACTAGTCAAAAGTACATAAAATTTTCGGAAAAATACTAATATTAACTCCGTCTACCTATACAACTGATTTGAATTCTCCTTCATATCATTTCGCTCTCAATTTGGATCCTTACGTTATGAAGAAAATCTAAGCGATTGAACTAACATTACGGATAAATTCAGTGATATATCTATAGTGATCGATCGTATTTGCTACATGATATTTAAAATCATCTCTGAGTCTTATGATGCATAATGACATCACGTGAATTCCTATTTTGATCTGGCCATGAGTAATTGAATGAAATATTCCGTTATAGAAAAATTCGTAGCTTGAAATGAAAAGTAAATCTTTTCTGATAGATTCAAGCTAATACACTACACTTTAGAAAAGGCTCATTAATATTTTAATTCATTAATTCATAATGTTTTATTTAATTCATTATTAGAAATTTAAATAGGTTGCACGTTTTTAATAATAATTAACGCATTCTCCCTGCAAATTACACTTCGGCCATTCATTTCCCGACATACAAGCTTTCGTAATCTACTCTGATCCATTTTTTTTATCGTTTCGTGCTTTTTACCTCTTGAAAGTTGGTCAAAAGTCGAACTGAAGTCGAATAGTAATAATGTCGAAATGCCTGTAGTTTTAAATACTGAGCACCATGGCTAAGACTTCCAACTTTATTGAGAGATAAAATAGAGTAAACGAACGAGATCATTTTCAAATAACTTGCTCTCGCTTTCTAGTTGATACTCTAAACTTGGTCTAGTTGATCTCTAACTAGGAAAAATACTTGTTATCTCTTTAGCAATGCACAAAAAAGTCTTATAGCTCGGATGCAAATTCTATTCCTATCCTTATTTTTTCGAAAATGTGAGTCCATCTTTCCACTCTGATAAACTCTTATACCTACTTCTTTAAAGCGATCATGCGTACAGCATGTAAATTTTTTAATGTAATTAATTAAAAAATTTTGCATTACGTATTTTCATGTATAGATATTGAACTTTATTCAAATGTAATTATATATATTTAATGTAATTAATTAAAAAAATTTGCATTAAGTATTTTCATGTATAGATATTGAACTTTAATTATAATTGTAATTATATTACATCTCAATTTGTCGTATAATACGCGTATTTCTCTTTTCATTACTTGTACTATAAAAAATATTTTCCTGACTTTCTCTATGGTTACAGTTGCGTAATCACGACTTGACTCACATGCTGCAATACTGGCTGCTTGCTCCGTGCCACTGGAACATGGGTCTCTACGTGGGGAACTCAACAGTTCAACTTAACCTTCCCTTACGTCGGTCCGTTGGTTCTTTGACGGCGGCAGTGTATAACATTGGTCGTAAATCGAACTCCAGTCTTGCTTAAATTCATCAAAAATCCTGGACAAGAGGCTACCTCGAAGTTCTTTTATTCACTGGAATTTTTTATACGAAGATTTCGGTTAAATGAAACTGAAATTATTTTTAATAAGTACTTGCGGAACATTTTTGTGAACATTTTTATGGAACTTCAAATCAAATACATGATAATTGTTTAAAAGTTTCGTTAAATCTCTTTCTTTTGTAATATTGATGAAGATGCACGAATAATAATTGATGCACACGGACTTACAGTAATATATGCCTTTAGGTCTAGACTATGTCGGCCACAAAATGATATAGGTGAGCCGTGAGCTTAGAGGTCAGAATCATCCGTGAGCAGATCATTGATGAGTGGAAATTTCAAGCCTCCAGCCTCCTACACTGTTTGAAAAAACGGTGAAAAAACGGTCCCACTGGCATTCTAGCGACCGGTCGCCCCGTGAAAATAAACTGTTTCGCCGTTTTTATCAGATGTTTTACGGATTTCTTGTTTTAAATTAGAATAAAAACGGCGACATAGTTTTTTTCACGTGCCGACCGGCCACTGAAATGCCGGTAATACCGTTAACGGTATTTTTCTAACAGTGTAAACTATAGAGCAAAATGGTCGTGAGTGACGTAGAAAAAGCGAGGGCGACACTGTGTGTCCGAATATATCCGCATCTTTTGAAAGTATGTTCTTTATTTGAGCAGTCTCCAGTGAATTACCTGTTTTGAGTTAGATTAAACATCATTTCGTGTATAAATAATTTTTGAACGACAATAAGTTTTATAATAAGCATTCCATTGCTACAAAGAAGCTTTATTAGTTGCAAAAAACTTCAGTCTCCGATTATACGTAAAAATTAAATTGCTTATTGTACTTGAGTTCGTTCAACGAAAATTTTCAATTGGTTCATATCCAACTGTGCAATGAATCAAATATATTGGAATCTAATGATCCTGAATATATATATTTCAGTTACGGTGGGTAATATTATAAAAAATAATTGGTAATATACTAAACTACTTTAGTTCCTCTCATCAAACAAAGGTTACGTGTAAAGTAATTTCGCACCATAATTTCTTGATACAAAGGAAAAACACAGTTGCGTGATCATGGGTAGAAGCGAATTGAATATAAAGTCATTGGAATTGAAAGCTGTAAGTTGCAATCTGAAATGTGAAGCTGAATATGTTAGATAGAATTGAATGAAAATTCGTCAGAGCATAGCCACGTATTTTAAGTTTATTTATTCGTTTCTGATGCAGTTAAGGTTTACATGTATTTTGTGTGGCATTTAATGTAATTGTTATAGTTACCTTAACTTCAGAATTTTGTTCACTTTTTACGCTAGACTTTAAGTCTTTTTGTCGCTCGCTCCAAATATTCTGTTGTGAATGGTTTGAGCCATTGTGTCTTTTTATTGTGTATTAACGGCAATTCATAATATAACCGTAGAAACCGTTAATACAACCTCGTTCAGATTTTTGGAGATTCTTAATTGTACTTCGTGAATAAAAACTTAAGTGATTTTTTTAATTGTACTTAAAGCTCGTGACTTAAGTACAGGATTTTGAATAAAAACATGGCTCGTGACTTAAGTACCGGATTTTTCCCGTTGGTCTCAAATCCAATCATAAAATGAATGTTGTCACTACCAAGTATGTATGAACCCTATTATTCCCACCCACATTTTGAAATTATACCTCACCGGTTAGTGACACGTATTTATTTTTCAATGATTTCTTGCGTCCTCATATATATGTGGCTTTATTATTCAAGGGAATAGCTGTCTTTTCATTGCGAAACATTGGCTCCAAAAATTATGTAGCGCTTAATTGGGAGCCAATGAAACAAATGAGGCTCGTATCATGCATTCAGTTTCATTAAGTTTGGAAAAAAGGACATTTAAAATATATTAATCAAAACTTGGGATTTAGAATAATATCATTTAGCCTGTGTTGTATTTCATTTTTTCACTGTAGTTAACCGTTTAATGTTTATCGCAAGGTTTAAGCGTTCGTGAAGTGACTTGCATGCTGCAACAAATTTGTTTTGAAGGAGTCTTTTATTAAAGATTACGAATATGGATTATTCACAATTTCCTTTAGCGAATCGATTATCCGCAATTTACGAATGAAGCGCTTGCACAAAATAATTTTCCATTTAATTTACTCGCATGGAATTTAATGCCTTATTTGTAATGGAAGATTTTGAGAGCGTGATTTTGAATTTAATTACTTACATGATACAACTTGCAAAGGCTTTTTAAAATATAAATACTCAAGTAAACCTTTCTTTACATAATCTTATAAAGATGAAAACGTTAGTTAAATATGAAAAATTTAATGCAAATTTGATAACAGTTTTGTCCATGAACCCAACCCACTCATGAAAATGTGAGAAATTACGGTGGGTACGTTCATTTTTGTCACCGAGTTGAGAAGTTGATTCAAATCTCCCTGAATCGATTTCGGGTAAAATTTTCAAACTTAAACTTTTTCAAAACTCAAAAAGCAACAAGTCTTCAGCACGTCGACCGATAGCCTGGATAATCAATGTTTTTACACGCCACTAAATAAGTCGGAAATCATTTTCAAATATAAATTATGTAAGTTAATGATTGTTAATGAGTAATAATGATTGTTAGAAATGGTTACTCGAATGATGCTCACACTATTTAGATTCCTATAATCTAGTGGAGTTCGTTCTGAAATATTTATGCCATTTATCATACGATATCTGCTGAGTGCCCTTTAGGTGTGTCACTCCTCTAGAATTCTAATTTTAATCTAAATCAGCACCCTAAAAATCAAAATGTGAATTTACTGTGAACAAATTATGTGAAAATGATTGATTTTATCTCATACAAGCATTCGCACATTTTCAATTTAATCTTAGTAATTTTTCTTCGTCCAGTCACTGATGTTCCGCAAGCTACGTAGCGCGGCGAGCACCACAGCCGAAATCATAAAAGAAATCGCGGAAAAATTCATCAATGACGTCACTAATCAGCTCTCAAGCACCCAAAAGATATCAGAAACGTTGAAAGAACTGTCAAAGGATTTCATATTCTCAGCTTTCAAACTACAAGAAAGTTTATCTAAACTGCCTAACTCCACCTCAATTTTCAATAAAATTTTTAGTGGCTTAACATCGTTGATGGATATCATCGAAAGTTCCTGGAAAATGATGATCGACAGGACGAAAGATATTTTACTTCACTGGATGAGGCCGACAAATGGATTCACAATAATATCGTTCACTGGCTTTATTTTGGTAAGCAGCCTAACTTACGCGTGTAATATTCAAAGTAAAATTCACTACTGATCAATACAAATATTTTATAGACTTAATTGAGAAGTTACAGTTCATTCTATCTCAGGGAGTATCTTTACGAGCATAATTCCGGGTAAATGTCTCTTTAGATCAGGCCTGGGAGACTCTGCAACTGCCTTCGCTGGACAGCGTTACTAACAGCTGGACGTCCAGCTATCCACGAGCTCAAGCTGCGGTCCAGACGCTCGTAGGAAATCTTGCAGAGCTCGTGCGGCAAACTGCCAGCGACCTGCGCGAGTATGGCAACCTGCTGCTGCTGCAAGACGAATCCTTGCACTCTGCGCGAGACGCTGCCATCCACATCTTACAGAACGTGAGCATGATCAATGGTTAAACTAATTGATTCTTTAGACGCTACCATTCGTCCTGTACAGTGGTTTAGGTGTTTATTATCTCGCATGAGTTAACTTTTAATTTTCAAGAATAACTTTGAGTTCATTTTCAGAAGCTTTTTCTGAGTTCGATTTTGATAACTTCATATATTGTTAGAAAATGTATTATTTAAAGGATTTTGCACACGAGTTTTCACTAAGAAAAAACGCATCGCGCACGCGCATATCGTGGATCAGAGCGAGGACTATATAACAATACCAACCAACAGTGAACTATATAGCAAATTACCTACAGCAATATGATTAGGCTCTGGAAGTATTATATGCCTTATGGTAACTCACATTAAATCAAATTTCGACTAATAAGATTTTTGATCGATCTTCATCCAGTTCCAATACGCTTGAAATTTTGTATGTACAGGCTTCTCTTGTTTGCTTACATTCTGTCACACTGTGTTCTAAATCTGGCTTTGTGAATGAGTTGACTTTTCTCTCATTCTTTAATTCTGAACTGATGATGGAAATGCTCTCCGGAATGTTTTCGGTGGAGATGTGGTTTATTACCTTCGAAACTTTATCAGTTTAACGGGCTGATGACTTTTATCACGCATTCATACATTTGGTCTTAACTATATTTACTTGTGATACTATCACTATAATAAACTATACGCATTAGAGCGCATTAATACATGAAATATAGTTTTTCATGTGAAGCGATCATGCAGCAATTTTTAGATAGAAAAATGCATCTGATTGAGTCATTCATTCTATATACTCGTAATTTGGCTTCCTGGTCGAAAACTAGTAAAACTGCGTTTCTTTTTCGTTCACGTTTTCATCATTAAATTACAATGAGACTGAATAACTTTTTTCGCATGAGTTAACTTTTAATTTTCAAGAATAACTGTGAGTTCATTTTCAGAAGCTTTTTCTGAGTTAGATTTTGATAAATTCAAATTTTGTTAGGAAATGTATTCTTTGAAGGATTTTGCACACGAGTTTTCACTAAGAAAAAACGCATCGCGCACGCGCATATCGTGGATCAGAGCGAGGACTATATAACAATACCAACCAACAGTGAACTATATAGCAAATTACCTACAGCAATATGATTAGGCTCTGGAAGTATTATATGCCTTATGGTAACTCACATTAAATCAAATTTCGACTAATAAGATTTTTTGATCGATCTTCATCCAGTTCCAATACGCTTGAAATTTTGTATGTACAGGCTTCTCTTGTTTGCTTACATTCTGTCACACTGTGTTCTAAATCTGGCTTTGTGAATGAGTTGACTTTTCTCTCATTCTTTAATTCTGAACTGATGATGGAAATGCTCTCCGGAATGTTTTCGGTGGAGATGTGGTTTATTACCTTCGAAACTTTATCAGTTTAACGGGCTGATGACTTTTATCACGCATTCATACATTTGGTCTTAACTATATTTACTTGTGATACTATCACTATAATAAACTATACGCATTAGAGCGCATTAATACATGAAATATAGTTTTTCATGTGAAGCGATCATGCAGCAATTTTTAGATAGAAAAATGCATCTGATTGAGTCATTCATTCTATATACTCGTAATTTGGCTTCCTGGTCGAAAACTAGTAAAACTGCGTTTCTTTTTCGTTCACGTTTTCATCATTAAATTACAATGAGACTGAATAACTTTTCAACGCTTGATTAATCTCAAAGATAGTCACACTGCATTTATTCTATAAAATTGAAACTGACTCCGCAAAAAATAATTTCGTTTTTATATGTGCGTATTTTCCAGTTACTCACAAGCCACATCAGCCTCCAAAACTTGCTGATTGCTCCGTGTGAAGGATCCGTGGAGTTTCGCGAAGAAAATAAGTCAATTCGACTGAACGTTCCTCTACGACAGCCCGTGGGTTCCTTGTTCGCGGCTCTGAGAAATATTTTCAAGAAACGCCTCCCATCTTATCAAATGAACACAACGCCCTGGGTCATGGCTAATGTGGAGGACGTGGTTATTCCATTGCCTGACGCTCACTGTGAGTACATTTTTAACGACGTAAACAACGGTAAAGATCGATCAGTCGTTACTTTGAGCAATCTGATAAAACCCAACTTCACAGTGCAATTCAAGTACGGGGAAAATTTGGACTTTGTTGTAACGGCGCAGAAGGGAACTAAATCGGTCCTGATCGATGGTATACCAATGCCGCCTGTCTTCGAGGCTACCGAAAACAACTGTAGAGTTGATGGAAACAATGATTACGTCATTATTACAACTCCGAATGTTTTTTTCAAATGGGTCAAGAGGATCAACGTAGCTTACGTGACGACCACCACTGCAGGCATAGGGGTTGCGTGGGAGGACTACGTGATTCCTGCAAACCCAGACCAAATACTTGAGCAGTTCAGCAAGCATAAAGTGAACCCAGATTGCAAGCCGTGAAAAGTTACTCAATTATTTGGTTAAAATGAGGCGCGTCACCGACGGAAGACTTTGGGCTCCAAAAAATTTGAGTCTGAGCTGACTTTCTGTGATCTGCAGTCAACATCAAGTCAATGGAAGAGAATGAAGTTGTCATAAAATAGTAAATCACAGAAGCAAAGGAAGAATAAAAAAACGTAACAAATACGTTTTGCTCTTATGTTGTCAATGAATGCTTATCGGGAGATGAGTAGAAATGATAGAATTGTGTTCGATTTGGATACAAAATTAATATAAATTCGCATAAACGTGTTCATAGTTAGAGAAAAGTGTACATCAGTTAGAGAAAAGTGTACATCAGTTAGAGAAAAGTGTACATCAGTTAGAGAAAAGTCTACATCAGTTGGAGAAAAGTGTACATCAGTTAGAGAAAAGTCTACATCAGTTGGAGAAAAGTGAGCATCAGTTAAATAAATGTATGCATCAGTTAAAGAAAAGTGTACATTCGTTTTTTTCGATTACGAAAAAAACATCATCAGAAATTTTCGATCACGTTGGACGTTAACTTTCGAATCACTACGTTATAGTTTTTAGCATCTTCCCTAAGGAATCTGGAAAAACGACCCTTACTCGTTCGTCATTTGAATTCTTCATGTTAGCTATTCATTGCACAAGGTTTACCTCGGAAGTGGAGTAGGCATTTTGTTCTATTCTCTATGTCAATATAAATAGAAACATGTGTTCTACTGTGAAAGGATCTGTCCAAAAACCACGTTAAAAACTTCAGTATACTGTATTCCCAGTGTTTGCATTTTTACAAAGTTCAAGTTAAATGAAAAAAAAGTAGAACGCATTTTACTGTAAAATGTCAAATTCTATTTGCTGCAATCGACTAAATCAGTAGCCGTTTCTAATACTTCGTGAAAGCTCAATTTTCTTAAGAATGATATGGAAAATAAATTAGTCGTCTATCTTTAAAAAATGAATCAGTTGTGAACTTGCCCCTCGCTTGTATTCAAATTTGAGAAATGACATACTTTTTTAATTTGACCGTAAATTTTGTATGAAATCTTGGATCAGAAAATGTAAGTTCGGTGAAAAAAGTTCAAAACCTATATGCACGTTTCTTTACCTCCTTCATATTTCAACAGAATTACGATGAAATTATAAATGGCTTTTATATTTATGTTGAAGCTTAATTCTAATGTAAGACATTCACTCACCTGTTCTTGAATATTTCAGAAAAAACTAATAAAAAATCAGGAACATCGCCTCTATCTAATTTTTCAATTATTTATTTATCTATTTACCTATCTATGCATCTAATTGAGGCGTAGAATTCAACAATTGTTCCAGAAACGGACCAGGATCATTATCTACAGTTTTCATCAATCGAAGAGTTCAACGACAACTCATCAATATTACAGGGATTTTCATTTTTGTAAAATTCTATCTAACATGCTGACGATTTGAATCAACCTTCTCCCCGACTTCAATCGACAAGATTGAAAATATCTCAGAAATTATTTATTTCTTCCTGACGACATCGGAATCAATTTAAAGTTTAAAAGCTTGCCTTAAAATCGTAGCCGACAAGTTCAACGGCCCATGAATTCCTACTTAATTAATGTCGAGGAGCAACGGCATAGAGCCTATTAATTGGGTCCTATTAATAGGACCTAATTGTCCAATTAATAGGAGAGATAAAAATTGTCATTTTTATCTGAAGAGCCTTTCAAACTCGTGAGGTGATGAAGTATTTTTAAGCTCCATATTCTCTCAATGTCACCAATAATCGTTCGAGCACAGTGATATTTTAACTTACCTTGTTGAATTGCGTTAAAGTTCAACAACAATCTATGTTCCTTTCTGAAACAGGGGGCAAAAATTTGGTTAATAGTTGATGTGCTCCTCGCGTGCTTCAAATGAACGATGAATTATTTTCTGTTCAACATCAGGATCTTAACTATGCTCCGGTGGAAGTCTAGTAGCTACTTCAAACTATCGTCAGTCATGAAAAGATCCGGTCAAATGACACGATTTTAGATCTATGAACAAGGCACGAAAATGAAAAGAATCGGCGACAGGCCACATCAGGCCTACACTTTAGCGCCGACATCACTATGTTAATGTCTAGGAGCAGCGGCTTAGAGCCTATTAATTAGGTCCTATTAAAAGGACCTAATTGTCCTATTAATAAGAGAGATAAATATTGTTATTTTTATCTCAAGAGCCTCTCAAACTCGTGAGGTGCTGAAGTTTTTTAAAGCTCCATATGCGATCAATGTCGCTAATAATCGTTCGAGCACAAGACCATTTTAACTCACCTTGTTGAATTGCGTTGAAGTTCAACAACAATCTATGTTTCCTTCTGAAACGGGGGCAAAAATTTGGTTAATAGTTGATGTACTCCTCGCGTACTTCAAATAAATGATTAATTTTTTTTTATTTAACGTCATGATTTTAATTATGCATTAGTTCACGTCGGGGATCGTGGCTGGGATTTAAAATCCATTGTGGTTTCTCTTCAGTACCCTGAGAATTACGAGACAGCTTTCGGTATTGCAGTGATGTGTCGATGTTCCATTTCCCTAATCTATTAAATATATGATACGATTTTGAAATTGTATCTCGGATTAATGGAATTATAATAGGCATTTGGTAGCGGGGAATTGTTCAGAAACAACTTCCAGTTAACTTTAATTTTTTCCGCAAGGTCTTGCGAATTTCAAATCATTTCACTTAACTTTTTAGCAAAATCTTACTGGCAAGAAGCAATATGCAATTTATTTGTGAGTCGTGTTCATTATGTGCAACTACTATTAATAGCCGTGGCTTCCGAGCAACTGTTTGGCACTTTGTGCTTACGCATGCATTATTTGCGAATCCTGTGGATATCGGAGGCTAAATAAGCATTGTTGAGAATAACTTCCAACCAATTTTTGGTTAACTAATTGATTCCCAACTTCTAACCAGTTATTCATCAGCACAGATAACTCNAATTTAGAGCTGTTTCATTCGTCATTTTCCGGTTTCTTGGCTTCGGTAAATTTGTGGTTTACCATTTTTTGTCCAGTCGCTGATGTCTCACGAGCTGCGCAGTGCCGCCAGCGCAGCATCAGACTTGATAAAGGCCTTAACTGAAAATATTGCAGATGACGTCACGCAGGAGTTTCCCCAGATTTCAGAATCACTAGAGAAGTTTAAGGAAGCTGTAGAAAACTATACAATCTCCAGATTTGCTCACAATGTCTACGAGAGTTTGTCGGACATCAGTCAACGTTTAAATCATCTCTCCGAAGCCTTGCTCAGTGGACTCAACAGTGGCGTCTGGAACTACGTTTTTAGCAACATGCAACGAATGACGAATTTCTTCAGACTTTGGATTACTAAATCCATTGACTGGATTACACCTGGTAAGTGATCTCTTCATCGACTCAGATGGGAATTGCCAGAATTCTACAACTAATTACGAAAATTCATATTGTATAAAAAATATAAATTATACAAATTATACAAACACAAATGTTTAAATACAAGCCTCTGCTTCTGTGCACCAAAGTCAAGACTATTATATGTCTATGAACGTATTTTGTGCTGCAAACTTATTACCTCTCTGTATGGTATATGAACATTGATAGCGGACCCTGTAAACTTCCACTTCAGGGCTGAGTTAGTGACTTAAATATTGGAAATTTTTCAAGTAACATTTCCATTCCACCGAAAAATTTAGTTATGACTGCCAAGTAACAAATTGGACTGAATTTTAAGCTTTGAAATTTTTCTAACGCCCAGAAAGTTTGACTACTCTGGCTCACTCTTGTGAAACGCTGCAACTGCCATCGCTGGATCGCGTCGCCAACAGCTGGACGTCCAGTTATCCACGAGCTCAAGCTGCGGTCCAGACGCTCGTAGGAAATTTTGCAGAGCTCGTGCGGCAAACTGCCAGCGACCTGCGCGAGTATGGCAAGCTGCTGCTGCAAGGCGACATTTTATACGATGAGTTGCGTACTATGAGTAAGGTAAGGCTATTGTCAATATTGGTCAGGCTGAATTAATTCTCAATGAAAACCTCATAAAATGCTGTCTTTCGGGAAATGAGCGTATTGGTAGTTTACTGGTCTGAATTACAACTTTCATATTAATTCGTAGGAAATTTTGCAGAGCTCGTGCGGCAAACTGCCAGCGACCTGCGCGAGTATGGCAAGCTGCTGCTGCAAGACGACATTTTATACGATGAGTTGCGTACTATGAGTAAGGTAAGGCTATTGTCAATATTGGTCAGGCTGAATTAATTCTCAATGAAAACCTCATAAAATGCTGTCTTTCGGGAAATGAGCGTATTGGTAGTTTACTGGTCTGAATTACAACTTTCATATTAATTCGTAATGTGAAAGTTTCCATTAGGAAGAAAATTCTATTAATGGTATTAAAAATCATTCTAAAATTGAAGCGCTTAATTTAAATATTTATTGCAGATAAACATATGCGACTTCAGCCACTTGCTTCAATACTGGCTGTTGGCTCCATATATACACATTTATGGCTTTAACGGAGAGAATTCATCCATTCGGATAAATTTTCACATTCTTCGGCCTGTTGCCTCATTGACCGCGGCATTCAACGACATCGGAACTAATATGCTTACCTGGACTTCAATTTTCCATTTGCCGCCAGAATTACCGATCATGTCCATCCCGATGCAGGTTACAGACATGACTATGACGACCGCCCTAGGTCAGACCGTGTTATTGCCACCATCGCGATGTGAGTACGTTTTCTGCAAAGAGGAGTCGGGTGTTAACCGAGTCTTAATAACCTTCAAAAATCTCAAGTCCCAGAACTTTACGGTGCAGTACGAATTTGGCCTCAACTTCCGCAACGTCGTGACTTTGAAGGGAGGAACTGAACCAGTGTTGGTGAACGGTCAAGAAAAAATTGGTGTTTTCTCAATAGTAATTGGCCGCTTGAAAATTATTGGAAACAATGATCGAGTATATATTTCTTCTCCTGGTATGAAGTGCGAATGGTCAAAATGGACCAGAACCGCGTACATCACGGCAGATGGGAATGGAGCTTCAGGCGCCACCTTTGCTGAATATCCTAAAAGTGAATCAGCATCAGAAGTGCTTCTGGTACTGAATGATTATAAAATGAATAGTACTTGTAAGCCTTAATCTTAAAACAAGCGATAAATTTATTGTTTTAAGCTTGGAATACTTAAATTTTGTTTACGAATTTAGTTATTATTAATCCTGATATATTTCGAATACGAACGGTGTACCGATTTTTTATAATCCACTCCCTGATTATAAGCATTTTTGAGAATAACTTCCAACCAATTTTTGGTTAACTAATTGATTCCCAACTTCTAACCAGTTATTCATCAGCACAGATAACTCAAAAAAATTAGAGTATTATCAAAATACTATCTAGAAAGACCCTTGTTTGTTAGCTAGCTCCATAAATAACTCCATAAATTTAGAGTATTATCAAATAACTCCATAAATTTAGAGTATTATCAAAATTCTGTCTAGAAGGACCCTTGTTTCTTGGCTTCGGAAAAGATTTTGGAAATTATTTTATCCTAAGCAAAGGAATGCACCGGCACTGGTTGATCAGAAAATGTAAACGCTAGCTTTAGCTATCCAATTTATTTCTACAAATTATCTTATTTTTAGGTCGAAGTCATAAACGTTCTCTGTTGTCTGAAAATTGAATATTTACATTTGCACTATCGAAACATAAGTTCTAGTACTTATTAAAGAATGAGTGTTACTTTGGTATTGTTCATCATTATTATTATTATTATTTTATTTGGGCATTTTTAGTGCAAGAATTACATCATATATTTTGGTGTACAAGTCGCTAGAAAATTTGATCTTCTATATATATAAGTGCGCGAAAAATTCGCGAATGCAGGCATACTATCATCATATATAATTAAAGATCTGCTTAATTAAATTCTGACTTCCTTTAAAATAAATATAAAATGATTGCTTAAAATTGAGGGCGCATTACAATTTCGATTGTTGCAGTTCCATTTGATACGCAATTTCATTAGGAGTAATTCTATTCAATTCACGTATCTATCTGGATCACGGTGCTGGTATCATTAGGTCTCAATTCAAACTTTTTATTTATGCTCTGAGATATAGATGAGCGGGATTTTCCTTTTCTCTAATAACATTATTCAGTAAGATTAACAGATTTCTCACTTTATTAGACGTAAAAATTATTGTTAAGCAGATTTTTGATGGTCTATACAACGAGGAAATTATTTTTACACTCTTTTCAATGTTTTTATTGCAATGAACTAAGAGACGAGTGTGAGATTTTTGGTGTCGCTGAGAAGATGTAGTACTATAGATGTGGTTTCCAAAATAACTTCGACGTGCATCTGAATTATACTTGTGAATTGTGCTGAAAAAAGTCATTTCGTTCTCTGCTTTATGAAAGTGTTTGAAAAGCGTTCCATAAGGTGCCGAGCAGCTTTCTCCAATTATTTACGGAAATTCATATTTAAAAGAAATACAAGCTTTTGGTTTTGTGCACCAAAGTTTTGCACTTTCTTATATCAGCAGTAAAGCGTCGAATATGTAATTCCGAAATTCTGCGTGGAACGTTATATGCACTGGTGCACTTTAAACGGGAACGTTTATAACGGATTTTTCTCTGGGGCATATTGTTCTTTCTGAGGTAAGGCGTATTGTTAAATAATAACCATATTTAAATATAGTAGCAAAAAACTGTTTTCTCGCGAAAAAAACGGATTGTATCAGCAAGTGCTTACACATTACCAATGTTATTATTGATAATATTCACATTTTATCAATTTCATTATTGAAATATTGTTCATTCAAGTGGTTATAATATTTTATCAACAAGAATTTGTAATTTGAAAGGCTGCGAGTAGCATGACATGAAATTTTCTTTCTGATATTCATAACTACTCCTCAATATAGCTTTTGTTGTACAAGGATGAGAATTAGGCAATACACATGTATGAGTTTACATTCCAGGAAAAATCTCGAAAAGTGAAGTTGGCTATAGAATGCGAGAAAAAAAAAACAGGACAAAACTGTAATGGAAAAATCCGGAACCTCGTCGAATACACCACAAATTGGACTAATGACATGGGCTAATGGTGTGTGGTTCAAGCTCGCTAGGTATATAATTATTAGGTTCGGTATCTTTAACCTGATGTCATGATTTCTTTCTAATGCTGAATAGTTTCCTTAAATGGATGTGTTCCATACCATACATATTTTTTCTTCCAAATTGTGGTACAAACGGTGTTAATTTGAGTAAAAAGTCTAATGAAAGCAGTTTCTATGGATCACAAACAGAAAAAATACAATCCTAAAGAAGACGACCGTCCTCACCTTATAGGCGAGAACACTCTAACGAGTAATAGAATATAGAAGCTCATTTAATAAGATGAAATAAGCTATTCTCATATGTGATAAAACACAGACGGATTATCTCTTACGAGTCGTGCAGGTTCCTTCGTGCGTCCTTCAAACAAAACTCATCATTGTTTCTATTTTCATTTAGTACGTTAAACTCTTCATTCATCATTGATAAAAGTCTAGCGTATCCTATGCAGAGGCCCGGCAAGGCGAGAACGTCGTTTCCATCTGTATGGATTTGTATGGTTTTGGTATTGTTGCTTATCAATTGTGCTGGAACTAAATCTTTTGCGAGCAAGGTAAGAACTTCCTTATGAATGTTATACCAGAGTTGAATTTCGGACTGAAAAAGATTCTGATTCGCAACAGGATTTATTTACTTTATTTATATCTTTCAAGATAAGTGCTGCCCAATTCCGCATCACGAAACCCATTTCGATATTCCTTCAGTTTTACAGCTGTGCAACCACGACCTCAGGAATAAACCGCTATCCTGGCTGAGGAACATGCATGGGCTTTTAAGTGAAAAAATCCACAATTGAGCGGCAGCTGCTTCTTCGTCGGTCCGTCAGTTATTTCTTGCAAGCTTTCGCCAATATCGAAATCGTACCGAAAACCTGCTAAAAATGCTCTATACATTAAAAATTTTCCACCATGATCCATAGCTAATATTTAAACCCTTGCACCGCACGATTTGGACCAAAAATGTTAACATGTACTCGATGAAATAAATTAAAGAAATGACCCAATTCTGCTACAAATTCCAATGATTCTTTTGCAACTGAAACGTGTACCACCTTTTCAAATTAGTCCCTCCGCCTGCTACGCCCTGAGCGCAAGTATGAGCAGCGTTTGTCTGGGGATGGACGAGATGTAATAACCTTAGAGCCGCGAAATCCGGCGACTTAACGGCAAAATGCGGAGTATTAAAAAAATTTTGCGGCTCTGCGCGAAATTTTCAGCAGGCATTGATCAATTGAGAAGGGCAAATATTTACCGTGCAAATATTTATCAGGAATATCTGCAAGCTGAATATCCTCGGGTTTTTCAACCACGTCTTTTTCGCGCTTTCGGGAATGTCGTGCGATTTTCAGAAGAAAATTAACGTTGCTTAGGTCACGGCTGATGGCCTTAGAATGGATGGAGTTGGCTGGCTAAAATATACAAACCACATTATTCCAGCTCAGGTTCTTGATATCTTTAATTTTCGAACATGGATAAAACCGGCAGGCATCGAACTACTAATATGACCATGAATCGACTGTATTGCTGCTTCAATGAATGGTTTTCCAAATTTATACGCTGTAATCAACTCTTCAGATTTGGAGCGGAAATCACAATTTCTATCAAGGAACATCACTGTCAGTAAGGTTCATTCAAATTTGGATTGTTTTGGAAATAAATAACCGTGATTTACCGGTGCTATAACTAATTATTCTGAAAGATCTTGAGTCGACAGCCCATGAAATTTGTTCTGATAATTTGTTTGGATGCATGAATAGTTAGAATGTTCACTTATCAATGAAAATAATGGGAATATGCAAATTGATAAATGGCAAATTGTTTCAATAGAATTTCAAAATTTATTTATATTGTTGTTTGAAAATATTTCTTTCATAAGCAACTCTTTGCAGACCTTCTGAATTATTAGTCTGAGCGTCCAAGTAATGTCATCTGAAACGAAACACATATAGTGTAAAATAATGGGTTTTATTGAAAATTACACAGAGTTATGAAATAAGTACAATTTTAAGGGAATTTTTATTTTTGTACGTAAAATCTAGTGAGCTTTCATTAATAATTCTCAGATGTCAATAATTTAAATAGGTGAAGTGATCGGTTACGAAATTTGAAAGTGAACTCTACCTCCAAGCCCACTAAAACGAAATTCAAACAGTTAAATTTGACTTGAGTCAGTTCTCTACGAAGTTAAGGCGAGCTGCGTCTCTCGACAAAATAAAATGTGATTTAACCAAAGTTTGTATTTTTCTTTTGCCCTCACATCTTCTCCTCCAAATTTCCCATCGCATTTTAAATTCTTGTATAGTGTTGAGTGTTGCAATATTTAAAATTATAAATTTAAAACGTAAAATGAGTCTTTTGATATTAACATCCATTATCCATGTATAATTTTATTAAAGAACAAGATTCATAGATTTTAACATTTATATTTAAAATATTAGCTATGCAAGTAAGAAAGCTTTCATTTTATATCTTAATTTCAGGACTTACCTATGACAAAACATTATTATGTACTGTTAGGTATATTTGCCTGGAAACATAAATGGCATTCAAAACTTCTTCTTTATACCGTTGATGATATTTTTCGGAATTTTATTCCACAATATTATAAAGTTCAGACGTGTTTTGTACTCTATTTTGGTCTCCTTGTTATTATTAATTCAGCGTGTATATCTCCACTAGCCACGAAGAACATTATTGTTTCATGCAGAACATTATTTCAATAACAGACTCATAAACTTAAAATATGTTTTCAATTACAAAAGTGGAAAATGTAGTCAATAACTTTAATTTTTTCATATTTTTACGATTGCAATAGGTAATTTTTCGAAACATGATCTTGTTCCCAGATGTTGACGATCGACAAACTCTACAACGAGACCACCGATATGATGTTGATGTGGGATGACGTCACGCAAAAAGTTGCCAGCGACGTAAAACTTATCTGTCCAGAATTTGCTCAAGACGTCACTTCCCTGGCTACGAAAATCGTCCACTTAAAAACTCCTTTAGGGGTAAATCGGCCCAAGAAGCTCATGGCAGAAACAGCGAACTATATTGTCAACTTTTTCCACCATTTCGCCGAACACGTTAAAGATAAGTTCGAAGAATTTAAAGAGTTCGGAAAAGAAACTGTTGAGAAGGTAAAGGAAGCTGCTCATTCAGCGGAATATAAAGTTTATGACTGGATGATGGATGCATCTGAAACTATGGAGAACTGTAAGTAATAAATTAAAGTATGCAGATGAATTCTTTTACAGCGCATGAATATGTACTGAAAGATTTTAATAGTGGAATGAAGTGATTTTGTGCATTACATACAATTAAGCGTGCTATACCTTTAGTGATAACTTATTATAAGTAAATATAACTTTTGTTGACGAAACATGAATTCTTACGAATTTTCAAAAGAAAAAATATGTATATCTAAAATTTTCAGGATATTTACAAACAGGGACAAAAGTATTAAAAAATTAAAACGAAAATGGTTCAAGATTAGAGAGAGTTGTTTATTTGCCAATATTGTAGAGTTACTAAAACATTTGTAGTAAATTCCGTAGATTACTCGTTGGTGACCCTAATGAGAAACCGATGTTCCACATAAGCCCAACATTTCCATCATATATTCCAGGGTTTCACCACAACCATGCAACAAACATGCCCGGATCAATACTCTCATTCTTCGACCAACTTGGCCTAAGAAAATCCTTACAAACGTTCTGCCGCCATGCACCCTCCATATGTCACTACCTGAGTGACTCATCTGTGTTCAACTTCCCTCAACTGAACGAAGACGTGCGCGAGTATGTCAACATTTTAGCACACGACCATCACGTACGAGAAGTGCGAAACGAGTTACTCCGTTATTTGCAACTGGTGAGCCATGCAAGAATAATTCCCTTCCTACATTTGCTTTACTTTAGAAATATCAAATATCAATCAAAAAGAGATATATGATGACAAACTAATTTTGAATCAATAAGTTTAAGAAATTTTATTAGTCAAACGAGTCAACACTAGTTGAATAACTTGTCGCAGCAGGGCTACCTAATGGTAGCTCATTCTAAACATGTTAGGGAATGCGAAGACAAAATTTCAATTTTACGATCGAAGTATATTTATAGCAAGCGATCATTCAAATAAATTTTATGTTTAGGTTCATAAAGATAGTTAAGCCTGAAAATTATTGAAAGGCTGTGTGCAATCGATGATGTTAAATTTGTCGTAAAGAACCTCAACCTCATTGATGCGAATAAAAAATAACTCATCGAAATTAGCCTTGCCGTATGCAACCAAATTACGATGGAATAAATTCCGCAAAATAACAGTTTTTTACCATTTTTCCATCAAAAATGTTAATGCTTTTAGAGAATAGTATTATTTTTGAGAAACATTATTTAAGCCAAATGTCGAAGAGAAAGGAAAAATCAGAGAGTACTGCTAAAGAGGGAGATCAATACTTGTCTATACAAATTAAAGCAATGTATTTGCGAAGTGAAACTTGGAGTGTGATTAACGTTGGCAAGATTAAACATTGATTAGATGCCAAGTACGAGTATAATTAACATTTACTAAATATGCACTCCATTTGAAGCAATGGTAAGCTGGAGACGCTTTGAAAACCACCTACAAAAGTCACTGTAACCGCATTTTGGATCATTTAAATCCTTGGAAATATCATAATGCAAAGGCAGGAAATACGTGAATGCATCCATATCTGTACAATAAATATTGTGGGTAAGTAAATTAGATTTAACTGCATTTAATAGCTAAACAAAACCTACTCGTTTGTTTGCATATGTAACCGAAGTTGAAGCAATTCTGATTACATTTTAAAAAGTGTGAAGATTATATGATCAAGTTTCATTAGTTATATTACACTAGAAGAAACACAAAATATTACGTTTAAAACTAATTGTATTGATGAATTTTGACCACCTTATGTAATTATTGGCATCCAAGTCTGATGATGGCAGACAGTGTGGAAGCCGTATTGTTATGGCAGCCACATTATTAACTTTTATTTATTAAATTTCATTCTGTGTCAAACTAAGGAATTCTTTTCCATTTAAAGGCAATTCGAGTCACTAGACCACATTATTATTTTTTGGTTGGTTGTACTGTAGTTTTTTTACTTAAAATAAATTTTCTGAACTAAAAATTTTCATCGTCTAATTCAATGATGTCAACATTTCAAAATTGAGTTAATGATACGGAGAAAGCTATTTTCCAGGTTCGAAGAACCATTCCCACCTTTTTGGGGGGATCATGCTTGATCTAATTCACATTGAATTTATTTTAAATACTTAGTTCTGCACGCAGTATTTAATCAAAACACTATCGAATTTTCGCACTAAACGTGCCACGCACAGATGCTGTTAATTTATCTTAGAAGCTTGAACAGCAATCGCATTTTATTTTAACGTCAGAAGCGCTTGAAAATTTTCAAGACGGTCGTTTTGCAGAGTTATGATACGGAACAATGAATTAAATAAATCTTAGATTATATACCTATAACTATATTGTATAAACTAATGTTGATTTATCCGTAACAGATTCAGGAAGACAACTACGCTGCGGCCGTGATGTCCGCAATGTCTGCGCTGTCGATGCGCCTGGTAGGCGTACACGTGGGGAACAATTCTATACAAGTCGACCTCCCTTTGCGCCTGCCATCCGCATCGCTGAGCGTCGTCCCGTCCAACATCGGCTTGGACTCCTCGGCAAGCCTACCGAAGCTGCTCTATTCTCAACAATTTTCCAACGTTGGTCCTGAAAACTATACAATTTCAATAACTCGAGAGAATTTTACGACTGTTTACGGAGTAGACGTGGTTCTGCCCAAGTCAAAATGTGAGTATGTGTTGAGTAAACACAAATATAACAGTGGAGCGATAACGAGCTACAGGGTGACACAAAAAAAACAGAGCTCACTAAAAGTCTTATAACTCCTGAAATTTTATTCAGTTTGAAACAAAAATTCTATGGAATTATNTAGCAGGATATTACATTAATTTTTGTTAGTCTCGACGTTCAGGATGTAAGTCATTTCTATACATGAGCATGCCATCAAAGTGCAACTACAAAATTTAATGCACTGAATCAAGAAGAAGAAAACAAAATTCTGTTTTTTAATTGCATTTCACTGGTGTTAGCACCGACTATATCATTACAAACTGATAATGCATATTTTTTTATTCCCACGGTTTATAGGTGCTTCAAATACACTACCAATTAAAACTAATAGCATAGTAATGTTTCTCGATGATAATCCAACATCACACACGGGCACAACGATCAACCCACAAAGCAACGTTTTTACGACTTAACGAACAGGTTAGCAGAGCCTGTACTAGTGACGCGCGCTTGACGTAGCTGTGTATATTAGATGAACTATCTAGAATTAAAGCAATATATATTACCTAAACTAATAGCGCTGATTCAAGTTCAAGGAAAATGGAGAAAAATCCCGTCAAATGACCAGATTGTTTCCATTTAGAACCAAAAGAAAATAATAAATCTTCCATCTTTTGTTCAGAAATAACTATTGCACTGTCACAATCGATGATCTATTTTTTAGATATAATTCATCCTACCTACAAAAAATCTACACTAGGCTACAGTCCAGCCTACATTTAACAAGCTTTGCTTAACGTACAAACAGATTCTTAATAATGAGTCATGAAAATATTGATTAATTAACTTGGTATTTGTGTAAAACACCAGGTCTAAAAAAATTGAAAAAATATCAACAGAAGACAAGTATATATGTAAACAACTATGAAAGGCTATGGTTTGCAGAGATAAACTATAGAAAACAGCGCGATATGAATGTCAAAAAATAACAATGAATTCTCAGTAGAATCGCGATCCTGTATCACAAGTGGAGCGAGCAGGTACCACTAAAACTCTAAACAAAATTCCCGACAATTTTTATAGATGGAAGATCGCAGACGTACCTACACAAAGAATTACCCTACACATAATCCATACTTTTCATTCAAAAAAATGTCAAACTTTGGGTTTTGCTGATACCCAAAGGGTGTTGGTAAAATCTGTATATTATCGGCATTGTGGATTTTGTTAAACAAACATCTTGTATGGTACCAATTAAATGAGCAGGCCACTGTACGAGCAGTTGCATCTTTGGCCCTATAGCTGAGGCTGGGAGGACCTTTACAAAAAATCAGCTCCCTGCTTTCATGATGATTTTGTTATTGATTTCATGGAGATTTAAGTGGAAACTTGTTAATAACCTAACTCGGCAACTACTAATTCATAAATAACCAAGACCAGACGAGGTTTAGCTGTCCGTGAACCGCGGCTCCCGCTTCTCCACGAACGCTGTCATTCCCTCCTTCCGGTCGTTCTGCGGCGGCATAACATCAATCAAAACTTAGCGAAATGTGAGAAGACTATTTTGCCTCAAACGATGAGACAATATTTTTTAATCATGACGACAAGTGAAGTAGGATTAGGTCATAAATCTCTAACTTGCCTTTACTCAGATGACATGACGAGAGTAAGTAGGCAATCAATTTAGATTTGATTCATTTATATACCTAGGAATAATTTTAGCGTCGAACTGCCATTGACCTACTAAAACAAGTTCAGTCACAGTTTTGCAAAAGATTTAATAACTGTAGTAAAGACAAATACCGCAACAAATGCTTTAATCAGTTGAACGGTTCTTTCAGTAAAATATCAGCGTTGAAGAAACAAACAGAAAAAACTAGTAAAATTAAAAAAGATGCCAATATTGAATAATGACTAAGTCTACAGCTCTCTCGAATCCCTCTATAAATGACAATCGCAGATTTAGCAAGAGGCACATTTGCATTAGTGAACATAATTCACTGGTAGGAACAGCAGTCACTGGCAACCAAAACTTGTTACCATATACCCAACTCAATAGAAATGCATCAGACAAAAGAAAACATAGCTACGTACCCAAAAACATGAATGCATTTATTTCGTTTGTTCATCATTTCATGTTCTTGTGCGCAATCGTGCAATCAATATAGATGTAAAAAATGTGCCTGATTTTCCCCCGTGAAGTTTGAGCCATAACCTCGCATGTCAAGTCCTACAACGAAATGCGACAGTAACTTTCCTAAAGGCCCTCTAGTACCTACAAGTAACGAATTCAGAGTTTTACATTGGGCCACGTCCTGAATACTCACGGTAGCGAAGGTGGAGTAGAAAAGTTGCTTCTCGACTCTCAGGCCTTCAGTCAACGACAGATCGTACGCTACAACAAAAAAATTTATATATTTCAGTACGGCCGTCAATTTTGAAGCAACTACCTATTATAAATATTTACAAGTGAAATATTTATGTTCTCTCATAATGAATAAATACTCTGATACTGACAACTGTTCATCTCATGATGTCTTCAAATGTAACGAGAAATAAATAACCTGTGTATAGACAATACCGGCAGTTTTTCAGCGTTCATGTTGAGCTGAAGGTTGATAAAACTCTAATTTACACATTGAATTCGCAGAAAAATAAATCTGAGAAGCATTGAATTTTCCGATCTATCTATCGTCAATAAACAATTTGCACTAGAAAAGTATTGCCTATATGCTTCAACAATGACATCCATAATTGAGTAAATGGAATCCAGACACAATTGAAACAAAGAAGCTCAGCTGCTCAGACATATACCTACACAGCAGCACATACTATATATATATAGACTACACAGCAGCACAAAACCCCAAACCTCCGTCGTTATGACAATATGTATGGGCTAAAAATGTCCTAAGTGCAGCGCTGATTGCCAAGCTTCACTGATAATATGACATCAATAGAAATGACTCACTAATAAAATTTGACAACGACTGGCCATTAATTCAACAGTAACAAGAAATATACGGTAAAACATGATAGGCAATAAATGAAGCTAAAAAAAGCAAGGCACATTTACGAGGCTCACATTTATTGATAGCTTCTTTGCATATCTGGAGAGCTACTTTAGACTTGGAAGCAATTTTCTCTCCCAATTTGACGGCCTCGTCAACGAGCTGGTCTGGAGGGTACACCGCGCTCACTAACCCTGCGGTGGTATATTTAATTAATGTAAAGGTACATACTATATTATGTGATATACCAAGCGTGGGGGATATATAAGAAGAATCAAAATGAAAAACTAATACATCAATCAATTTATTTACTAACTGGATAATATTTGCACTTGTGAATGAGCTCATTACGCATGGGCAGCTAGAAGCAAGTTTCAACTGTACTAAAACGAATGCAATGTGCTGAAGAAATGATGCTAACTTTGAGAGTTTAATGTTAATCGCAAGCATGATTAGGATTAAGGGACTAATGTTAGGAATTACAAGACTTACCCCAGTCACAGGCCTGTTTAGCATTAATCATCTCGCCCGTGAGACACAACTGCATGGCACGGCTCTTGCCGATTGCTCGAACCAGACGCTGTGTGCCACCAGCTCCAGGAATTGTGCCCAGGTTGATTTCCGGTTGCCCGAATCTAGGAGAAATTATACATTTTAGTCAATGCTATACATAACATGTTGTTTAATGTAATTAGTCTTGATTTCACATGATTTAGCAGTGAATGTAACCTAGAATTGTGTAGTTGCAGTAAGTATTTGCACTAGAAAAGTATTGCCTATATGCTTCAACAATGACATCTATGGTAATCGAGTAAATAGAATCCAGACACAATTGAAACAAAGAAGCTCAGCTGCTCAGACATATACCTACACAGCAGCACATACTATATATATATAGACTACACAGCAGCACAAAACCCCAAACCTCCGTCGTTATGACAATATGTATGGGCTAAAAATGTCCTAAGTGCAGCGCTGATTGCCAAGCTTCACTGATAATATGACATCAATAGAAATGACTCACTAATAAAATTTGACAACGACTGGCCATTAATTCAACAGTAACAAGAAATATACGGTAAAACATGATAGGCAATAAATGAAGCTAAAAAAAGCAAGGCACATTTACGAGGCTCACATTTATTGATAGCTTCTTTGCATATCTGGAGAGCTACTTTAGACTTGGAAGCAATTTTCTCTCCCAATTTGACGGCCTCGTCAACGAGCTGGTCTGGAGGGTACACCGCGCTCACTAACCCTGCGGTGGTATATTTAATTAATGTAAAGGTACATACTATATTATGTGATATACCAAGCGTGGGGGATATATAAGAAGAATCAAAAAGAGATAGTAGGTAATACATCAATTAATTTATTGACTAACTGGAAAATATTTGTACTTATGAATGAGCTCATTACGCATGGGCAGCTAGAAGCAAGTTTCAACTGTACTAAAACGAATGCAATGTGCTGAAGAAATGATGCTAACTTTGAGAGTTGAATGTTAATCGCAAGCATGATTAGGATTAAGGGATTAATGTTAGGAATTACAAGACTTACCCCAGTCACAGGCCTGTTTAGCATTAATCATCTCGCCCGTGAGACACAACTGCATGGCACGGCTCTTGCCGATTGCTCGAACCAGACGCTGTGTGCCGCCAGCTCCAGGAATTGTGCCCAGGTTGATTTCCGGTTGCCCGAATCTAGGAGAAATTATACATTTTAGTCAATGCTATACATAACATGTTGTTTAATGTAATTAGTCTTGATTTCACATGATTTAGCAGTGAATGTAACCTAGAATTGTGTAGTTGCAGTAAGTATACTAAAATTGAGTTAGATTGTTACGCACTTGGCTTTCTCTCCAGCCAGGATGATGTCAGCCATCATTGCAAGCTCACAACCTCCACCAAGAGCGTAGCCGTTGACGGCAGCAATGACAACGCGCGGGCTTGAGCTCACCCTGTCCCACCCGCTCAGGAAGTTATCCTTATAAACCTGAACGAAGTTTCTGGTTTGCATCTGTTTGATGTCAGCTCCTGTAGGGGGTGGTACGGCGACACTTGTGTGGTTGTCTTTATTGCTCGGTTGACGAATTCAAACAATTCATTTGTTCAAATACTATCAATGAAAGTAGGTACTACATATATAAGATTTCTATGTCAAGATAAAAATTTGCATGTATGAAACTCAAGAATGCATAACATTGATGCTCAAGTCAAATTAAATAAATTAAAATGTACCTACTATATAAGTTCCAAAATAAGCAATATCAAACGTTGATTGTTATTTTTGTGTCTAAGTCAACTTTATAAAACTAGTGGTTTTGTCTAAAACAATTGCCTGCTCTGTGCTATAGAAACAAGTAAACATTTTGAAGCATTGAAGATCATGTGTTAGACTAGCATCACAAGCAATTACATCCTACATCAGGAATTAAAGATGAGGCATAATATCAATACCAGCAGCAAATGCCTTTTCACTGCCAGTGATGACAATGGCAGCAACATTGGGCTGAGCCTCTGCCTCAGCAATGGTGCAGTTCAGCTCCTGCATGAGCGGGTCGCTGAGAGCATTGAGAGCTTTGGGGCGATTGAGGGTGATCACGGCCACACAGTTGTTGGCGCCTCTGTAGTCCAACAGCAGGTATTCCCGCTTGGGTGCTGAACATGAAATAAGTATTAAAATAATGTCAGGTAGCAGAACTTATTTGTTTATCATGTTAAATTAGTGACCAGTGAATGCATTATATTGATATAATATAAAGATGGATTAAACATACAGTAGATCTATTTAAAAGCTTCTTTAAATTCTGTTCAAACTACCAGTAATGGGTACGAATATAGAAGATTATGAATGGAGTAGCAAATTTATTAGGATCTTTCTTTTTTATGGGAAAGCATCTCTGTTTGCCAACTACCATACTAATTCATGCCAAATTCTACTTGAAAATAAAAATGCTCTTTCTTATTGGAGTTTTTCTAGAAAAAGGTGAAAGAAAGCACATTTACAATTGATCAGAATCGTCCTGTATATTCAACTTGTCCTGTACATTCATTCCTAAACTACTATACATTCCTGAATGAATATTTTTATTAAGATAATCAGTTGTTTTCAATCATACATAGTTAAATGACTTGGATCAAACACAGAACTCACCTGATGACATGAACTTGACTGCATTGCCAAGCACAAATCTATTGGAAATGATGGGCCGCATCATAATAGATGCTCTTAGTGAGCTACTGGCAACTAACATTTTGCTTGACAGAAAAGATACCATTATAAGAATATGGCTTATACTTTTAGCTGGAAAGAAAAATAAAAACATTACCTACTAAAACAAAACCAGTACTTAATGAAGAGAATTTGAGGCAACAAATATTTAGGATTAAAACTTTACCAACTGGTTCATAGTTTTATAAATTAGGTTGTACATAATAAGAAGGGTAATTAACTGAAATTTTTAGAAAAAACCTTTATCGTACAGAACCCACTAAATTATTTCACTGGAAATCAACTTGAAGGCAAGTACATAGGCTAAGTTGAATTTAGATGAATATTCACATCACATTCAAGATTTTTATTTATTCCAGAATAATTTATTTTAATGTGTTGTCAGTGACAAACTGGCAAGCTATTTCCTGTATTGTTGGTTAGTTACAATTTGGAAAATGCCAACCTAAACTTCTGTAAAATATAAATATATCAAGCAAGCTCTCAGCATGCCAGGATCATGATGACAATTGAATCCAAAACAAAAATTTAATAAATCAGATGGGAAATAAGAGGTAGCATGACTCCAAAAAATAGATAGGAGTTTTTCTTTGAACCAGAAAAATTGCTTCCTTGAAAGCATTGACTCAATATTTACAAACAATGTGTATTAAAAATCAATCTAACTATAATGCAAGAAATTTAAAAAAGAATAACAATTTGTTTTTTTAGTTAAATTGCCTCTAAATGTAGAGGAATTTTTTTTTCTATTTCCAGGCATAATCAACAATTTTTAAAGTGCTATAAATGAGTCATGAGTGTGCACTGTGAAGCTCATGTAATTTAGTCATGACTAACTGGCTCAGACATCTTATTCATGACCATCACATGCCTGAAATTAAATTCCAGTCATGGCTGATGAAGTGATTGTAGGCAAGATTCCATTTCATGCAGCTGAAAAGGATCATTAAAGGAGCAATCAACTTCCTCATTCAGGACTAATGCCAGTGGAAGATTTACCATCAAATGGGGTAACAAGGGGTGATTTTAAGTGTTTTTCATTAATAACTTCTTAACATGAAACACTTCATAAACAAATTTGTGCTCATTTTAAAGGTCTATGCAGAGGCTGTTGCCGCCGGCTGTTGCATGGCGTCTCCAAAAAAAATTGTCATATGCTATTCATTAGGTGCCAGGGCCCAGAGGCATAAGAAAAGTGTCCCAAGTAACCCCTGGGAACAGAGTAATTTGGGACACTTGAAATAAAACTTAATTTTAAAATGTTTGAAGCATGCAGAGTGTAGGTATTCATCGTACTAACAGCCTAACAGATCCGTGAAGTCCTCCTCTTTCTTTGTACCTAGTTTGTAGACGAGTTGATGACTGATGTAGATGTTGAATAAATGAAATTTTCTGTGATTTGTACTTGTTTTTACAACACTTCTCTTTAACTTCACTTCTTGTTTGTTTGACTGTCGGTCTGTCTGTCTGTCTGTCTGTCTGCTACAAATATTATAATCAAAATTTAACACACTTCTACTTATCCTATCGATCTGAAATTTGCACACTTGCGTAAAGTTGGAGACAATGCACAAATCAAATGACAAAATAAATGATTTTGAAAATTAAAAAAAAATTCAATATTAAAAAAATTGGAAAAATAATTTTGTCAGCTACACATCTTATAACTGATATTTGACACACTTTTACCTGTCCAATTGACCTGATATTTTGTACACTTGTGTGAAGTTGGAGGCAATGCATGAATCAATTGACAGAATAAATAATTTTGGAAAAAAATTATATATTAAAATGAATTGAAAAATTAATTTTTTTAATATTCAAAAATAAAATCAAAAATTCATTGTACATCTGTAACATTGGAAACACTGGATTCTTAAGAAGTGTTGTCTTTAAATAGTAATTTTTAAACGTATATCATTCCCTTATTGATATAATGATATGATATTAGGGTAAATGCGGTAGGTATATTCCGACACATTAAGGACGCATCGAGAAATGAAAAACTATAAAAAAATAACCGTATGGGTTACTCAAGTTCTGTTTGCTTTATGTGACTTGCAAAACACCGTATTACGCGCCAGCAATGATGAAACGTCACAAATTGTTGCCATATTTGTTTAAAAGCCTTTAGAATGCAAACCTACCAAATTCCTATATTCTGACACTCTGTGTGGCTATATTCGGCACGTGGTGAGACGTATTCCGAACGCGCTTCAAATTGTACTAACACGTAATTCCGACATCCACGTGTTCGAATTCCGATCGCTGTGTGAGCTGTATTGGAATACGACATGGCTTTGAATTAGAACACTATTGAATATTGAGCACTACTTAATTAGGCTTTTAATTAACAGTTATTAAGCTTTTAATCAAGAAATTTTAATTTTTACATGCAGCTTGGAACGAGCTGTGTGTGTCCAATTCAAGTTGTGTCGGAATTAGATTTTATGTGTCTAAATCCGTTTCTCAACTTAATCATCTATTAATTTATTTACCACTTGAAATCAGCAAATACAAGTTATTAACAAATAACAAGTATACTTAAAGTTCTCCTAATATATTCACATACATATTTAAAAGTCTCAAACCATAATTTTCTTTCTACACAAACAGTTTATCACTATTTGGTAGAGCAAGGTCAACTGTCAACTTTGACACATTTTTCGATGATCTCATTGGGTGGCATGCACCGTCTCTCTTTGGATCTCAACATTTTCCCACTAGATGGCCCAGACCTAGTGTTTTGGCAGTAGTTTGACGTGCAAATGTATGACGTCACTATTTCAAACAACCATCAACGAACGCATGGAACTAAACCAAAGCTTAATATAAAGGAAAAACTAGAGAGGTGTCGGAAATTCGGAATTACCCACGATGTCGGAATATACCGCGTTTACCCTACCATATCCATACATTACTGAATTTGAATTATATTATTGATGTGATATTACCATATCCATTCCATGGCACCATCATCATGAACATGCCATGATGCCATTGAGCATTGACAACATCCTAAATTCCTTATCCACTGTAAACTTCACAAAGTTCACATCAGCAGCCATAAAGCATTTCTTATGTATCTGTAATGTAAGGCATATAGTCAAATGGGGTAAGACAGGATCGCAGCCTTCATGGGGTAAGAAAGGACCAGCCCATATCATGCATTCTAATTGTACTGAATTTAATTTGATAGAAGAATATGTTAGAGCAATCATTGCCTGTCATTTCAGTGTTTGTGGCAACCCTCTTCTGCAAAAAATGAATTTCTGGCTAATTTTTAAAGAAAACTTATGTAAAGAAGGGTCACAAAATAGTTAACCCTGTTTGGGAAATAAGCTCTAACGTCAATTTCGAGGGGATATGAACTGTTGGCGGCATTTAAACTAGGCTTTTGTTTATAAATATAAATTTGTAGCATTTATATAATAATTTGTATTTTGAGCTCAAAGGAATCAGTACCTGATTTGCTCACGAACATACATGCAAATCGAATTCCAAATTCCCCGAGTGAAGGTAACAATATGGGCTTATTAATCATTATCAGTCTTCACGCACTCATGGGTAGTTACTACGTGGTTCATATAGAAAATTTTTTTACATGCTTGGATTTGTATTATTCTTATATTTGCTCGTGTCACTGCCTGCGTGTTGCTCGTATCACTGCCCTCGCGTTGCTCGTGTCGATCACTGCCCGCGTGTTGCTCGTATCACTGCCCGCGTGTTGCTCGTATCACTGCCCGCGTGTTGCTCATGTCACTGCCCGCGNACATCACTCATGACACATCACTCATGACACATCACTCATGACACATCACTCATGACACATCACTCATGACACATCACTCATGACACATCACTCATGACACATCATTCATGACACATCACTCATGACACATCACTCATGCCACATCACTCGTACTATTTATCCACGAATATTGTTTTTATCAGATTTTCCATACCATGCGCGATCTTTGTTCATATAACGCACATATATATCAATTATCAGACTTATTTGACAACTGACACGATTTTTAAGAATTCATGAACAGTTAAGATATTTTATCAGGAACAGGAGGATATTCAATTTTATTATGTATTTTTTATTTTAACTCATTTTTTAAACAAAATATGGAATTATAAATACTTTTCTTTTCCAAATATTATTTTGAAATATTGTTATTTATTGCAAATATAGCCTTGCTATATTTGCTTGTTTAATTACACAGTAATAATACTTATATAGCCATGTCTTAATAAACAGTAACCAAATAGCATAACACGTGTCATAAAATAGCAAAAGGAATTTAAAAGCAAAGAAAAGGCCAAGAAAATTCACCATATCGATATTGAAAACGTTTCGGAGTCCGTTTTATGTCAGTCTTTGAATTTTGACTTTTAAAGTGATTTTATTCATTTTTAGTTTAGTCGAACTGATGATGGAGCTGGACTCCGAAACGTTTTCAATATCGATATGGTGAATTTTCTTGGCCTTTTCTTTGCTTTTAAATTCCTTGTGAACTTGCGATATAAGCAGACTAATGATATAAGTACTTAAAGTACCAAAAGTATCGTAAACCTCGTTATTTATCCGCCTATAAAAACTGCATCGAAGACCAACCACATCCATTATTTTCTCCTGATTAAATTTTCGTTACATATTACCGGAAAGTGCACAAGGCGAGTGAAACATTTGAAAACCCGAACCGCAATTTAGAAGTGAATGAGTTGGGATCTTTGACGTTGTGGATCCGGTTGAATTATAATTCTTTCAATTATTTTCCTATTAAAATGAATGATGCGTTTCATGGTGAGCATTTCCAAGAGATTAGTCTGCTCATATTGCAGTCGTTAAAGGGCGTGCACTCCCTGTACGACAGCCTTTGAGGAGCTCAACTTTCTATGTCAGTGTGGACAAAAAGGTAACACTATGTTGAAAGCAATGCACGCTGTCTTTCTATTCGAACTACCCCCGCAGAAACTATATTACGGTGTTGAGAGCAACGAGCATTGTCTTTTTATTCCCAGTCAATACATATAGCCACAAGCATTTTCTAACCACAATTACCTAATGGGCAACTAAGTTAAGAGCGATTGGAATTATCGGAAAAACATGGAAGTTTGATTAATCTGTCATTTTTTAGTTCAGGGACAAGTGCAAACTTCAGCACACTTTGGCTTCATCACTGCTACAGATTTTACCTCCTTGCATGCTTCTCAATTGAAACTCAGTTTATATTTTATCTTTCACTTAGTGATTCCAGCTCTAGGCTTAAGCAGCCATACGCTCAGCATAGTTTTTTTTCTTGTTGAAAGCAGTTCTAAGAGCAGCTGTCGGACGAGATTACGTTTACAAACAAATGTAAAGTAAAAGCAAACTCTCAAAAGATAATATGTAATAATATAATATCAATGAGTTGACGCGTCAATGAAGATTGCATGCGTTCTTCTTTAATCACTGTCGGCTCAATACGATTGTCTTTTCCTAATCTAGTCAGATAAAATGTTGAATTTTTAGCACACGAGGAAACGAATCTTGTGTTCTATCTACGGCTCTCATGTAGATTAAGTACAGGTAACGAAGGTTTTCTTTAAAAGACACGCGAGGCACCCAGGATAAATTTTAGCACACACGATTGATGAAGCCAGTGATACATAAGCACGCAAATACAAGTCAAGGCGAAATGAGTACAGGCACCATGTCACATTCGAGCGACATGAGTAAAGGCATCCTTTCACAGTCAGGGCAACGTGAGTAAAGGCACCCTGTCACAGCTAGGCCAAATAAGTACAGACACCTCGTTACAGTCAGGGAGACGTGAGTACAGGCACCATGTCAATGCCAGGACACCGACACTGGTGGCGCATAACAACCTCAGTCAGAAGACTCAACACGAATGGTTAGCGTCAGCAGTCATCGACGAGGCTGACGATGGATTTTGTGGCGTGTGCGATATTAAATATGACAGTGACGATTTCACGGATATGAGCTCTGAGCCCCCAGTGACTTATTTGTGTTTATATGTATATTTTTCTGATAGGCTTCTCAAATTGACTTAGATTGAAAAAAATCTGGAAACTAATGTAAAATCCAAAATTACCGTTGAAATGTAATTTGTGCTACGTTTTGTGGTTGATGGTAAAGGCTAACACACGGTATATATGAATGTGCCGTTTATCATTGCATTCCTTTATTATCATTATATTCATTCCTCATTTTGTTTTAGTCATCCTTTTATTTAATATTTAAATGAACCGAATTTATGATATTTTAGGCTATGCAGCGTTGACATCTCACATAGAAAGCAGGGTCGCAGTTGGGCTCCTGGAGACTCGTGTAGGCGTGCGCGCTGGACACGCTGCGAGGCGAGGAGGACAGTGCCCGTAGACTTTTGTTCTCATCACGCAACTGCTGCACCTGCAATTATACATGATGAACGAGTGAATATAACGCCCGTAGACTTTTGTTCTCGTCTCGCAACTGCTGCACCTGCAATTATGCACGATGTATGAATGAATATAACGCCCGTAGACTTTTGTTCTCGTCTCGCAACTGCTGCACCTGCAATTATGCACGATGTATAAATGAATATAACGCCCGTAGACTTTTGTTCTCGTCTCGCAACTGCTGCACCTGCAATTATGCACGATGTATGAATGAATATAACGCCCGTAGACTTTTGTTCTCGTCTCGCAACTGCTGCACCTGCAATTATGCACGATGTATAAATGAATATAACGCCCGTAGACATTTGTTCTCGTCTCGCAACTGCTGCACCTGCAATTATGCAGGATGTATGAATAAACATAACGCCGTGGACTTATGACCACGTCACGCAACTGCTGCAGCTGCCATTAAACATGAGGGGTGAGTAAACATAATATAGCAACATACTATTTTACATGAGTTCTAGGCCTACAATCTATTGTCCAGGATTTCCCCGATGTTTGTGACCGGTCACCACCTACAGCTCATCGTTTAAAGACCATGTAGCCGCCAGGGCACAAATTCCACTTATTAGCAGCTATAATGAAGCATCGGCAATGATTAATTGTGCTCAATTATTGCACTAATAATTATTCCATTGAGTAAGTTCACTGTTTGAATCAAACAGCGGGACAATGTAGGTGGTGTCTGGACCCTGTTGCAAATCGTATGCAGAGTAATGCATCTAAAATAGCATACGGCTGTTTATTTTCTTGGAACTTAAAATGGATCAGGCAATGAAAAATGTTGATAAAGCTGGAATTTGCGGAATAAAAATAATAATGATTTGTGTTCAATTTACATTTAGCAATCCCTAATTGTAACTTCTATGCAAAGAGCAGTTATAAATGATTTAACCGTGAACATAGGAGCATACGGTATATTTACGATTGTTTGAATACTCTCATTCAATCGTATCTTAATTCAAGGCGGTAAAGCAATATATAACTTCCAAAAAATTTATTTAATTCAGTGGTCTGAACAGTGACTTTGAGCTTGAAATCTTCAATGTTGAATCTTTGAAGCCGGGACGTTTTCATCGCGAAAAAAGTGAAGCCAAGAGATAATGAATGGCTGGAACCGCGTCAACTGAAGTAAAGCGGTAACCGGTAAGTAGTGGCTGCTGCTCAGCCACCAGCTTGTTAGAAATTTCCACATTCCTTACGATCTAAATTTGTTCTTTTTCTCCATGCCTATCGTTAGGCATGGGTTTGTAAATAGGAGTAGGCTGAAAGACTTGTTGATGGAAACATCCGTTTAAGGGGAGCGTCTGGGTGGTGAAAAAACTTTTTTGTTTACTCGGATCGTTTTGAAACTTGGTACACATATGTAAAACAGATTTCTAAGACTTTTTTGTTCGTGTAAATTTTTCAAAAAAATTAAAGAAAACGTGAAATTCTTAGAAAACGGCCAATAAGGGGGTACCGTAGAAAACTAACTCCTCCTAGGATTTTGAAGCTACATTATCGAGACGCATATCTTTCGATGCGTAAGGACCATATCTATCGATTCATCGTAGCTTTTTTTGAATTTCAAATTTTTGTGGATGTGGGAGCATTTTTCCCAATATTTTCGAGAAATTTTCGTTTTTTTCCAATTTGCGCCCCCTTTTTTCAAAATATTTTCACAACTATAACGAAATTCGAAGAAAGATACGACGAATCGATAGATATTTTAATTACGAATCGAATGGTATATCTCACATTGCTGCAGCTTCCAAACTCTAGGAGGAGATAGGTTTGCCGTGACAAAAAGTTAACTTTTCAGGACAGTGCGACAAAGTCCCGCGCGCATAGGAATAGTCACTCAATGTAGCAAGGCTACGAAACTAAGCGTTACTGGACTTGATTCCAGTCATGGATGGTGGGAGCGACTGCTAGCACACTACCCCGTAGGACGCCAGTCGGGCTACTGAAGCTCAGCTCGAGCAGACAGTCTATTTATAGTGCTCGGCGGCTAATTTCCCGGATCTAATTTGTTAGAGAACTCACCCACCTACCTTCCTTTCATGATCTGCCCTGAACGCATAAATCAACGTACAGAGATGGTTTTGGTACCGTTGGATAGCTTAAAATGTAAGCTTTAAGATGAGACTAAAAACCGGAAAAGCCAAAAATTTGATTTTGGACCCATACGCTCTCCTTAATTTTGCTCCGTAGGAGTGTATTAAGCCATTCCTCCCTAATTTCTGTATTTAAGTTTGAGTGATCACTCTTTGTTTTTCGTTTTATTTATTTTCGTTTATTATGCATGTTCGTGCTTTCTTTGGTTAGGAAAGGGCGGACTCCAGAGCTAAATTTGAGCTTGGCCTTTTCTTGTGGCTCGACCACCAATTAACTTTGAGCTTCGGCTTTTACTCTAATAAATTTAATATTTGTTCCTAACATATTGGAAAGCTTGATGCTTTCTTAAGCTTAACTTACTTGTTAATTTTGGAGTCTGCCCTCTCTTTCTTCTACTTTCATTATTTCCCTTAACTTGGCCTCTTAATTGCCTCTTAAAATTACAGCTAAGTCCGCTTGGTGGCTAACGATTTTAAGGTGGGTCCGAGGCTGTAATAGTGACATATTGCGTCTTACATTTATGTTCATAGAATTTATAATTTGATTACCAACTATCTAACAGCTATTTATTCCTTCTATTCGATAGAATAACTGCATATCCGGTGAGAACCAACCTTCGATCTTTTTGAGGACTTTCAGCGACACTGTTTGCGAAAAAAGAACCTTCCGTATAACATGGTGTGTAAAACGTGTAATGCTTTGCTTATATAAATGTATTTGATTGAAACTTATTGCGACACTAGAATACTACTACTGGAATGCATAATTGTAAAATTTATTGGATATTTATTGCTTCTACAGTTATGTTGGGCTGGGTTTATTCGTCGGCATAACGGCGATAACCTGTATCGGAACCGCTGCCAAGCGTTAATTTTCGGGATTTGGTTCAGACCCTGATGTTTGTGAATACGTCTTCTTTCTCAAGCTTTGGACCAGTCATCTCTGAAATAAAAGTTCCATTTGTTTGACGTTTTGTATTAAGCCTAACAAGCTACGCACCAGGTTTCCGGTTCATACTGTGGAAATTGAGTTACTTTGAATATAAAGATCATAGAAAACAAGATAAGAAGCATAAAGTAACTCGAAGCAGGAAATTTAAATGAGGTTAGGGTAAACTAAATGTAATCACCTGATATTAACACGTTGGCCGCGATTGCTGATTTGGCCCGAATGCCGTACGGGCGATAGGTTCAAACTTGTATATCTTCAGTTACCCGGCAGATAGCAAGGAGAAAAGTTGTGTGCAGCTCTGCAGGGGTATGTTCTGTCATTGTGTCGCGTAAAATTCGTGGCCGCATTTGGTGCACATCGCTCAGGGTTGAAGTTCGTCATTATTCCTGGCGATGTGTACCAAATGAAGCCACGCCTGTTGTGGCTCATATTGGCTCACGCCGCCTATCGTAATCACTTCTAATACTGTGTGCGATGTGTACCAAGCAAAGACATGCATCTATGGCTCATATTTCGGAAAAACGCCTCAAGTTATCACTTTTATCACTGTGAGTGATGCGCGCAAGAAATTTACATTAGTTTTGAGTCATAATTGCACACATTATAACTACCGGTATCTCTTAGCTTTTTGTGAATGATGTATATTACGCATGGAAATTACTATGGATCAATCACGCATTGCCAACATTGGGTGATGTTGGCAACAGCCAATGTTGTAGTTTCAGATCAATAAAAAATATTTTATTTTGTTTTCATGCAAAGATAGATATATATTGCTTTCATCAATGGATACAAATTTCGTAATTTTTGTAATACTTGCATTTGAAAATAAAACTATTTCTCTAAGCAGTAGTTGACTTCAAAGCATTCCCTAACATGCCTATTTAATTGCATCATTGAAATTGCAAATTTGAAAGAGTAATAAGATTTTATAAAAATATGTATTTTTCATTTGAATGTACCACATGTGTACACATCGCGATTCTGAGAAGTGCAGCGTGTACATATATGGCGCACATCGCGGCCAACGTGTTAAATGCTACTCAGTGTGCTCACGAGAAATCAGTTGAAGGTGGATGCTTCAGACGGAATTAAAGTAAGAATAGTTGAAGATTGCTGCGCTGAAGTAAGAGTAAAGGTAAAGCCATTCGGCGTGAACTCTAAAGATAGAGCTCTGGTTGAAGCCTCATCTACTTAAAGTTGAATTTTAATAAATCAGACAATTGAAGTCTGAAGCATCGCACCCGTTAATTAAGCATAGATTTGAGCGAACTAAACAAATATTGAATTTAGGTACAATTGGAAATTAAAGAGCAAGGAAAGCGTTAAATCTTTTATTGAAGTGGTTCCGCAAAAAGAATTGGTTCGCAGAACGAAGCCAGGAGGTAGCGAGAAGCGCGATATGAGGAACTCTTGCACGGTACCTAGTAGAATACGTACGCATACAAGTTCAAGTTCGAACGTTATAAGTCTAGAACACAATATTTAATTTCAATTGAACTAGTCACTGCTTCAGGTAAATGTTTTTCTCTCCAAAGCCCACCATATATTGCCGGTGGCTACAGAATGTATTAAGCAAGGAGAAGTACAGCTCAAATAAACAGAAACTGCAGAGTTGAATACCATGTAGAGGCGGTTGGGTTGATTATTATCTGAATAAGACAGAAAACCAACTTAAGCCTTAAATTAATAAATTCAAGTTTATATCGCAATGGATTTCAGTATGATTCAAGTAAATTCAGAATAATGATAACACAGTTTCAAGATAATCAAAATAACAAGCCTATTTGTTTCCGTTGAGGAATTGAGGAATCCTAGATAAGAGTTCTCATGTAGAGAACGATAAGAAGAAAATAGTGAAATTAGTAATAGAAGTGTTCGCTCATACTTAAAGAGAGATACGCGCATGCAAGCATGCAAGTTACTTCACAGCACTAAGGCCAGTGACAAAATTGGTTTAACACCGAAGCTCCAAGGAGCCAATAACCCAACGGGTTTCAACCAGTGGCGTAAAGCCAGTTAAGCAATATCTTAAACGAGCGAAACAAAGAAGTGCTATCATGCATTGAATGGAACAAAATAAAATTAAAACACACTCGCACAAGCACAAATTAAGTAACAGAAAAGTGTAAGGGATTCATACAAGCAAAACGGCTAACAATTTTATTGAAACTCCAACTGATAAACTTCGGATCCAGCAAAGTAGAAAACCGGAACTGCAGTGGATGCAGTTGAGGAAACTGAAACTAGAAAAGAGACCTTACTTAATGAATGCCAGAGCTTGAGAAATGATTTTACCAATTATGCTCAGCAATTCCAATTTAGCGGTGCAAAACTTGACAGTGAAAGCATATTCCCTATCTAGCCTCAAATGAAATAATGCGTGCAGCAGAAATAATGTCGCGCTGGCTGCACTGGAGGCATGAAGCACACGGCAAAAGAGATGCGACGAGAATACCGGAGGTTATACTGTAAATTGACCGTTACGAATCAAGATTAGATAGACCAACAAGCGCTTATTGTATCGTATGCAATTATTCATTATGAGGATCAAGATATATGGATCAATTTATACAAAGTTAAGATTAAATATTTCGAGACTAACCTTCTAATTTATTACCGCTGGGGTCAATTTAGAAGTGGCTTGAAAGCCGTTTAGAGGTAGGTGTTTGCCAGTGCAATTGAGTGCAATGGTTAGTAAATTAATGAATGACTGGTCAATCCAACTTGGCTAAGTTTAATAGGGTTAAAGCGCCACAGGGCGTAAAGTTGGGCCACAGGGCGTAAGCCGGTAATACTGCCAAATGAATTAATGCGTCAGAGACGTCTTAAAGGGTTGGGTCAGACCAAAATAGTAACATGGCATGCATTAGCATGATAAAGGGCCCATAGCATGCATTAAATCAAAAAGATGATAGTAAGTGAATTGCACTCTGGTCACTGAGAGTAATACAGCAGCCTAGAAGACCATTTGAGTCACCTCCGTATCACATAAGCAGTCAAAAGTACAGGGTGCGCCACAGAAACTTACTTATTTGAAAGGTCAATAAAAACAAAAGTACTTCAGTTATTGTTTTAAATTTTTTTTTGTTCGAGAAAACATTATCCCAAATTTTTTTTCATACAGTTTTGAAAATTAAATCTCATAAATGACGGCCTCCATTGCGCATAAACTAATGAAGTCGCTTTTTTCATAATGGTTTCCACTCTATGCAGCATATCAATCGGTATTTTGGCAATGACGTCGCGAATGTTGTTCTTGAGGTGTGCTATGGTCCGTGGTTGATCGACATAAACCAGAAATTTCAAATAGCCCCATAAAAAGAAATCGCATGGAGTCAAACCTGGAGAGCGTGGCGGCCATTGGAGATCGCCTCTGAGAGAGATGAGGCGGTCGGGGAAATGTTGTCGCAACAAATTCATCGAGTCTCGTGCTGTGTGTGCCGTGGCTCCATCTTGCTGAAACCACACGTTCCTAAAGTTCATTTCTTCGAGTCTTGGAAGAAAAAGTTCCTCGGTCATGTTCCTGTAACGAGCTCCATTAACGGTAACTGCGCGTTCGTTTTCTTAAAAAAATAAGGACCAATTATTCCCATTACCGACTCCAGTAACTCGCTCACAGTTAAGTGGCTTCTGGTGAAACTCACGTGGATTTACACCACACCAATAACGCATGTTTAGCTTGTTAAAGCCGCCGGAAATGTGGAATTGAGCCTCGCCAGTGAAAAAAACGACCGCGTCTTCAGGCAGGTTGTCAACCAGCATTTTACATGCATTTTGAGGGGCAACAAAATCGCGTTCAGTTCATTCTTGCACTACAGCAAATTTATTTGAGAAACTTTGAGAAACAAACTTGGGAACTTTCCCCTTCAGATGCACCCCCTCTCGCCCCTTTACCCGACCAACTAACCGCACAGGAATTTTTTCAAATAAGCAAGTTTCTGTGGCGCACCCTGTACATCCTCCTTTATGCTTCAGTACTTCTTTCGACATCAATACTTAATCTAACTTAATCCTTAAGGTCTCCGTTACATTAGAACGGAACATAATTTCCAATAAACGGAACAAACTGAACAAAATTTCTAATAAAAGCTAGATTGATCAAGAGTAGAAACATGGTTTGAGCAAGAGGTCTTCACTCCGGTAAGGCTAAAGCAATAAATAATAAACACGATTGAGCTACTGCGCTTCGACAATGTCTCTTAACACGAGACAAACGATAAGCGTATAAACATTAATGACTTAATTAAATAAAAATTTTAACACAAAACGAAAGAATATCGGACACTCAAACCAAGGAATAGATAAATCACAGAATCAGAAAGAAATTTAGACTTATGGTTGAATGCTGGTGAAGTAGCGGTGGCAGACGACAGGCTGGCTGGAGGTCACGAAATTTGGTGTGGCTTCGGCGGTGTATGTATTAGTGCGAACCCATTCTTTGCGGAAAACCGGGTCTGACCTAAATTACCCTAACATTAAACTTACCCTAGAGCCTAGACTAATCTTAACATTACCCAAACAAAAATCATAACTAAATTCAGTTTAGAGAATAAAAATGTAATGAACGGTGGGAAATTTCCCCCACTTTTTACTGCATTTCGTGGACTTCATAATCTCATGAGTTATGCATGAGTCAGTTGAATATGTTAGAACCATATTCTCATGACCGAATCGACACTTCAGCGAACTCGCCTGCGAACTGGCCTGAGCACTCGTATGCAAAACCTAATTTCACGTTCAACTCTGCCAGCCATAAATCCATCAATAATGAACGGATTTTATTCAAATTTGGAAAATAAGTAGATAATATCAGTAATTTGTGGATGTGATTTTTCAGATATTTACATTAATTACTTTTTTATTAATACGGAAAACCTAACTTCATTTTGAACTCTGCCAGCCATAAATCCATCAATAATGAACGGAAAAGTAATAGAGTTAAAAAAAATTTGAAAGGTCAGAATTTGTTCCCTATGTTTTTCTCCATCTCTCCACCAAAAATCAGACAGATCGATGTGGTCATAAGCATTTGATGGAATTTTCAGTGACATGTGCTAAAATCGTGCTTGCGCAAAGTTTTAGTAAGATCATTTTGCATAATCATTATGTTGTCTTGACATGTTTTTTTTTTCGCTGTTTTATTTTTAGCGCATTTTCTTATTTATGAAAAAAATGCACTATTGTGCTCGCCATGTCCGTCTGTCCGTCCGTCCTTCTGCCCGTCTGTCTGTCCGTCCGTGACTTCATGTTTTCGTCGACGAGAAAATTCGCTCTCTGTCACTCACTGCAGTGAGTACTGAGTTACATTTTTTTGTATCTTTGGTGAGACAAAAACATGGCAATCTTTGGTGAGAGGCAATCTTTGGTTTTGAAATTCTCTCTCACCAAAGATTGCCATGATTGTCTCTCTGTCTCTGAAAGTTCTATCAAACGCTTATCGCTACATCGATCTGTCTGATTTTCGGTGGAGAGATGGAGAAAAACATAGGGAACAAATCTTGACCTTCCAAAATTTTTTAATTTTGGAAATTTTATAATTTTGGAAGGTCAATTTAAGTTTTTAATTTTTAATGTTTAATTAATTTTTTAATTTAATTTTTTAAATTAATTTTAATTAATTAAAATTAATTTAATTTTTTTAATATGACCTTTTCGAGTTACAGCCAATAAAAGTTGAGTATCGTTTTTTTTTTTTGGGACACCCTGTATTGCCAAGTATCACGAGATAAGCCATAAATAAATAATGTTGTCTCGAATAGAAATGTGAAAAAAATATTAATCGTATAAAATTAAATATTTTAAAATTTTTGTAATTTTGTGCAGCATAATATGCAGAAGGAATTTAGCAAATTACCGTTCGACTAATTTAATTGAATGAATTTTTGGCATTTATTTCGTAGTTACTGTCAGACTAAATCATTCTCTGATTTGAACCATGACATCAAGTTCAACTTGTTAAAAACATTAAATTTCACCCGTTTGAATATTATTTGTTCTGACCACACATAGCACGACTGAATTGCATCAACGAGGCAGGAGTCTACATTCCAACTGATCTTTTAACCTTTCTGCTGGAATTTTTGGGGGGTCATGCTAAAATACAGGGTCCGCCAAATATATGGCAACGCATGTTTTTCGTTATGTCTCAATGAAAAAAAAACAGGTGCATTGTTTTTTTATTGAATGAGCTAGTAGCCAAGAATTAACTAAACAATTCTCAGACATATTTATTCAATATGACCCCCCTTATTTTTAATGACGGCCTCCAATCTACGCGGGAAAGCTTCACAGGAGACACGCAGCATTTCTTGAGGGATCAAGTCCCATTATCGTGTCAATTTAGACTTCTAACTATCCAAAGAATCATGAGGTGTTCTGCAGACCCTACTCTCTAAATAGCCCACACAGAAAAGTCGAGAGGATTCAAAACAGGGCTTCTTGAGGGCCATTCATTTTTGCTAATGAACGCTGGGATGTGACCCTGAATCCAGTTTTGGGTCATGTTTGAGCCATGTGATGGGGCAGAGTCTTGTTGAAAACTCCATCGTGAGCCGTTGAAGTGTTTATCCGATGCACCAGCTTCTCAGGCACCAGACCTTATCGCCCACGTCAAGTGGGTTATTCTGTTATACGCTCAAGATATATATATAGGCTTCAAGGTTCTTCAAGGTTGGCCTAAGCCATTATATCTTCACCATTTGACGTTAAGTCGGGACTGGAAACACATCCCTACATTGACTTATATTCTCAGTGGTTCGCTACTTTTCTTCATAATTATTTATGAAATATTAGATATATATTCTGTGATATATGATTTCCGGAATACTTTGAACTATATAATCGGCAACCGACGATTATATAGTTTATACCAGTTCACCGATCAGTTTTCAACCAACGGATGCATAAGTCTTTATTCGCCACTGCTGTTGGACAGGTATAGTATATTTAATGTTTAATCCGCAATGAGCTAAACTGTAAGAAAATACTCTCTATATAGGGTGATTCACGGAAACTTCCTGTTTTGTATTTCGCGCCAAGCAGCCAGACGTTGCCACTATGCATTGAACAAGTGAGCAGCGTGCGTTTGCTGTCGAGGCTTACTTTTCTTATTGCCGTTCCATCATCGCTATACTCAATGAGCATTCCGCACTCGGCTTCGTATTCATCCTTCAGATCGACTTCCTAATCGGAAATCGATTGTTACGTGGGTTAGAGAGGGTCAGAACATCGAGAGCAAGTGGAAGTAGAAATGTAAGAGAGTCTGAAGGCCAGCGGACTGCCGCAGCACCCGAAAACGTAGAGAGAGAGTTAAAGAGGTAACCTTTTCCTCTACCTGAGAGGTAACCTTCTTTGCCCGGCCCGATCCCCCGATTTGGCTTCATGGGACTTTTTTCTATGGGATCATCTTAAATAAATTGTTTACAATGACTGTCTAAGGACCGTACCTCATTTGGAGAACAACACACGTCAAGCCATAGCCAAGACACCCATCAATGTGCTTCAGCGAGTTGAAAGGAACTTCCAATATCCACTAAATGAATGAGTTGACAATGGAGGCCGTCATTCGTCTGATATCATCTTTAAAACTAAGTGGTACACCAATTCATGTAAAGTTTTTTTCAATATAATTCACATTGTAATGATATCTTTACTAGTAATTTTTTTGTTTACTTTTCAAATAAGGAAGTTATCGTGAATCACCCTGTAGTTCATGAGAGACGAAATTATTTTCAAGGTACAATGATAATTAAGATGTACGCATCGGAGTATCGACGTGGTGCAATACCGCGAAATTTTAATAAATCTTCAGTTCGTCCAAATATAAAAGACAGAAGAATTTCAATAATTAAACGGCTATTCTTTTTGAAGGTTGCATTACTATCGAATATTTAAAGACTGATGAGAAAAATTGAACAAATTTCAAGCTGTTTTAAAAACGGGTTAATGATGCTTCCGAGTTGAACTTGCTTGCCCTACAGGAATTGAAATTGAAAGAATATACGAGTACATGAGTTTAACGAATTTCTGAAGTTGACTAATTTATTTCTCAGTCGACTCAGTCAAAAGCGAATTGATAGTGGGTCTTCATTTACGCTACATATATCTTGAATAATGTTTAATTACTTGAATAGTTTTCGTTTATAATGTAATTTCTAGCCACTTATTCAACCTTCACTGTAATATGACTAAAATGTGTTAATAAAATAGCTTGTTTGATTTTATTGCAACAACATTGAAGCCGAGTAAAAAACATTTTGCCGTAAACGAGGTGAAACGAATCGTCGAATTCTTTAAATTTAGGGTTAGGTATAATTGTGATTAATGATCGAGCATCAAAAACCGAAAAAAATGCATTCACATTTATTTGCGTCAAAACTGAACTCTTTTCTTTTATTATAATAATTTTATAATAATAAAAATGATCAATAATTATGGTTCAAAAATTAAGGCTGCCGTACTAATATTGATAAGATATAATAGGAGAAAATAAATAAAATTTGTTTGACTCGATCTGCTCTGCCTCTAATTACCTAAGGCATTACCCGATGCTACCTTTTTATACAGAAAAAATTTACATTTGTTCCGAACAACTAAAGCGTTAATAAATGAAAAACGCGCTTTTTAAAAAGAACTCAAGACTTATTCGCTCATGTATGTTCAATATTGAACTTACAAGTTCAAGTACTCATTGTCACTCAACTTCAATTCAACCGAATCTCTCACTCAACTTTATTCGGCATCAGAAATACGAATACATGGCACCAGAATTCAACCTATGTTGGACTTGATAGAATAGAAGAGCTCTCGTAGGTTATCGAACTCGGCTCATAGTGCCAGATAACAAAGTACAGACGCAGCGTTTTTTGAATTGGTTTCCCATGACCTAGCTTTAATGTATGTCTGTATTATGCGACCAACAGCTACTAGAATCTCTCATAAAAGAAATACATCATATCGATCATCTACAAGTGGCTATAATCACCCATTCGTGAATGGATGACCTTTAATGTATGTCTGTATTATACGACCAGCAGTATCTCTCACTCAACTTTATTCAGAATCAGAAATACGAATACATTACGTACACCAGAATTCAATCGGTGTTGGACTTGATAGAACAGAAGAGCTCTCGTAGGTTATCGAACTCGGCTCATAGTGCCAGATAACAAAGTACAGACGCAGCGTTTTTTGAAGATAACAAAGTACAGACGCAGCGTTTTTTGAATTGGGTTCCCATGACCTAGCTTTAATGTACATATGTCTGCATTATGCGGCCAACAGCTATTAGAATCTCTTATAAAAGAAATACATCATATCGAGCATCTACAAGTGGCTATAATCACCCATTCGTGAATGGATGACCTTTAATGTATGTCTGTATTATGCGACCAACGGCTATTAGAATCTCTTATAAAAGAAATACATCATATTGATCATCTACAAGTGGCTATAATCATCCATTCGTGAATGACCATCTGGTGATTTCAGAGCAATTAAACGATGTATAATAATTTAGTTTACGGGATCGTATCTAAATAAAGTATCAGTTAAAAAATTTGTTGTTATCCACTTGTTAAGTTTCATTTCTTTGGTATTTGTTGGCATTTATTGACGTTTATTACGTCGTCTGGCTTCATGAAATCACTGGGAGGCAAATTTCGGTTTTCATTTGAACTCGGAACAAGTTGGCTCAGGTCCAATAGAGAAATGTGAAGTTGAACGAATTTGCCCATCGCAAGAAATATAATTTGAATGCTTGCCTTTTCAGGGTGCTGTTTTCTATATGCTCCAAAGATATAAAATCTGGATAGATCGACATACTATGTTATGATCGATGAAATAACAGACTATAAAATTTGTAACCGGGTTTGTGAATTTTTTTTTTGTTAGTCGCGGTTTTATGGTGACGAATGGCCGTTATTCGTGGCACGAGCTACGAAAAAGATCCTCTCATCCAAATAATACTAAAAATTTCAGAAAATTTTAGAAGCAGAAATTTTAGCGCATTTCATTCCCTAGATCAAACGCAATGTAGTATTTTACACTTCTAATTTTCGCAATTGATTGAACTCCAAAAAAATCCTACACAAAAAATCTCCAATCAAAGACAAAGTAATTTTGATTGAAATGTAAATTAAAATGCTACACCGAAATGCACTGAATACTATTTTTGTATTGTAATGACGGAATATACTAGCACAGATCAGTTTGAAGTTTAAACTGATCAGGGTAGGGTAAAGCGCCAAAGCTCAACTATAGCGTCATACACAAGTAAATGTCTGATGTTTATTCAATAGAGCGTGTCGAGTTAACCAAATCAAGATATTCCTCAATCAAAAAATCGTTTCAGAATGCCAACTAAAGAATCATCAATTTATTACGACTGGATCTAGGATTTTCCACTCAGTTCTTCAAGTACCGGGCCTACGAATTTGCTGAAGAAACCCAACATGATGATTCATGTCTATTGCTTTATTCCTTGATTAGCTCGATCTAAGGGACTCCTTAAAAACATAATTAATTAAAAAATTAATGATGTTTTTTGTTGTTAGTTTATAAAAAATATAAAATTTATATATAATAAAATGTATTATATAAAAAAGTAAAAAGATAAAAAGTTAAATTGTGATTTTAATGAGGCAAATTTAATTAAATGGAGAAGTCCATATAGTAATTTTTTGATTTATCGTAGATTATTTCTAAAAAGAGCGAAATTGATTTATTGATTTTTTATAAAATCTATGTACGTATAAAATACCACAACCTCGAAAAGATCGATTTTCAATTTACAATTGTTGTCCTACTGTCTGTCCGTCCGTCCGTCCGTGATTTCACGTTTTCGTCGACGAGAAAATGCGCTTTCTGTCACTCACTGTAGTGAGTACTGAGTTAGATTTTTTTATTTACTTCAGATTAGCTGTCTACTGGCTAGCCTTGGGAGCATCGCTATCTACAGGCGTACTTGTATACACTTCCCTCCTTACGATGCCTATATAATGTCTTGGTATCAGATCAGCCCAACTTAAAATAAGCCATTTGCTCCAGGAGGAACACACAAAGGTAAAGCTTAAGAAAGAGTCATTCATTTTTTCACTTACGATGTCTAAATTTAATATTTTCGAGTTCAAAGTACCTTTTGTCAAGCAGTATGACATCATATAATGTAATACAGTACATAAAAAGATTAATCATAAAAGGTTAATCTAAATGAGCGAGCCAAAAACTTCAAATGATATCTTATCTTGAATAAAGCGTAGGTAATTCTGACTTTATTTTGTACTATAATATTGAACATAGCTTGTGTGCAGGTGTTGAGAAGAATAGGAATGTGGGTTGAAGCGATTTATAGGTGTGTAAGACGCTGTTGTTTCGTGCCCGTGGGACAGGGTGTTGTTTACATTGAAAGTTGGCGAGTCTGATTGCGATGAAAATTCCGTCAGTTCAGGAATTCGGCGTCACTTCGAGGGCAGGCTTAACTGTACGCGCCGTCTGCCTATTAAAGGACTTGAAAATTGACCCCAGAAGGTTGTTTTACTGCGGTGACCGTCACGCCAGTACGGTCTGCAGCTATCTCCGCAGATGTAGATAACGGCCACGGCCGTCGGCCGGCGGGGTCAGAAATAACAGCCTCGCGTAACTTCGACACGTTCATACCACGCCGATGTGATAATGTCAGAAATCTACGAGTAACGGCCGTAACTTCGCCTATTTGTACGGTTAACATTCATTGCTGCGGTTGTGACTTAGCCGTGAGAAAACTCGATAGGCCAAGAGACATCAAAAAATTATAACGACGGCAATCAGAAGATTGAAGTTTTCGAGCACTGACCAACAATTATCATTGGTGTGGTCATCAACACGATACGGTCACAGTTGTTGTTGTTGTAATTGCACGTCCTGGTAGTGGCGACTAGGGGGGGGGTGATAGGTCAGTTTTTCCGGGCACTCGGTATCACTGGCAGTTCTACTACCATCACTGGCTCGCAGACCCGCAAGAACCATTTTAATGCATTACACCACACCCTGGACAAGCCAGGTACTCATTTATCAACCAGAGTTGATTGAATGGCTGAGTTGACCATGAGCTGAGCTTCCCGGTAGAACTTGTCCTCAGTGGGACTCGAACCCGGGAGCTGGGTGCGAGAGACAGAGTCTCTCACCACTGCACCACCACAGTTGTCGACAGTAGCGGTACGGTCACGATCACCAAAAGTAGAAGTACGGCATTGAGTTTGGAGTAACATCCTCGAGGAGGAAGACTACGCCACTATTCAGAAGTACGGTCGCTGTAAAAGATATAGCATCTAAAATGCTCTGACGCTGTGTTTTATAGCAAAGCTGAAACGTGAAAGCTACCACCACGAACAACGTTCGATAATACGCGTACATATTGAAGCTTGACCTTCTTAGGTCTCCTCAGTCGTTGTTTTCAATGACTTAATGATGTTCTATAACTCGAATTTTTTTTGAAATTTTCATGTATATCGGTTTCGTAGAATCATCTCTGAAAAGACAAATTAAATCGGCAAAAATTATGGATTATTACACAAAAAGTGAAGAATTAAGATGACTGGTACTAAACTAACAGATAGTAAAGCTTTCTTACGTTGCTTAATTACTACGAGGGTATTTAGTGGCTTAATCAGCATGCGATAATGGAGAGTCTTTGATGAATGGGCAGGAATTGGGAATTGAAAGGATACCTTCAGCGTGTATTGGATGTGCGTTTTTATTCGTCAAATTTTGAATCATTTGAAAGTTATTTGTTCGGATTAACACGCATAATTTTATTCTTTTGCAGAAATCTTTATTCGTTAGCAATGTTTGAATTGACTCAAATAAATTAATTGAATTTTGTATATATCACCAGGATGAACGTCCAAATTCTATCGTCGGTCTCTGATGTTGAAGACTTCTTGAACAATTTCGACTTCGACAACTATGTTCTCGTCATGACTCCTACATCTCACATCTGCAACAACCAGAGCCATATAGAACTCATACACTCGGGCGGTCATCCCTCCATGCGACATGTCTATTATGAATCGGACACACAAATATACGATTACATCGAACACGTGGCTTGTAATACGGGCTACGAGATCGTATTTAAAATATGCATTGCATGTAGTACGGCATTGTAACATAGCCAAACATACTTCTATTGTTATTGGATATTTTATTGCGCATGTAATTTATAAAGATTCTACTGTTACAATAATGACGCGGCATATTTAGAATTTAGTATTAATATGGGAATTTAACTACTGTAAAGTAAAGAGTGTGAATTGCAGTGAATTGTTGAAAAAACAAATTGCCATGTCAAATTGTTTAGAATTTGTCAAGCATATGGATTACAGCCATGCAAAGCAAATATGTAAAAATTCATGCATATTTAGCTGAACGAATAGCTGAAAAAAATCCACAAGAAAATCAAATTTATTCGCGATTCCATGTGTGATCGAATGAAAAAGAGAATGGTTTTTATATTATCTGGCAATCAGATTCTCACTTTACTTAACCATGCAAATCTCGAAAATGTTTTGATCTCATTTGTCAACTTTATGTTCGGCTTAAGATGTTTTTTTATCTGTTTTGTTATGAAGTACATTGTTTGAAATTTCCGAAGTACACTATGACCATGCATAAGTAGTTTTTTTCTCGACCCAGCGTTTTCAAAAGAATCAAACACAGTTTACTTCAATGCATTGCTTTCAACGACTGAACCTTATTCAACTGATCACGTATTTGTTTCGTGGTTAAATTCTTCCTACGTGGTTGTTTTGTGATTGGGCTGATCGGGATCGAGGAATCATGCCACTTTATATTCACCACGAAAGGAAGGTGAAAGCAGAGTGTAATAACCTGATCATGCAAAACAGTACAATTGTAAATTTATTGAAGAGCTTTCCTTGTTAAATAATGATGCCAAATACTTCTATGAACAAATGTCGTAAAATGGTAAATTGAAATTTAAATCCTTATAATGTGCGTACAGAAAGTCGGCATATTTATAACCACTTCAAATCGAATTCAATCTAAAACAGTCATCAAGCGGCCAGAGGGGCGCGACTTTACTTAATTAAACGATATAAGAGCTAAGGTTTTCTTCTACGCGGCGAAGCTGTATTATAATACTTTGATCTTTGGCCGCCATTAACAATATTATTCAATATTTTCTGCAGCGTGAATGCAACGGACATAATGGGTACGTACGTATAAAATAAGGCAAACATATCTCGTGATTCATATAAATTGACACAAGCGATCTAGAAAAACATTGAAAATAAACTAATTAATTTGAGATGCGAGCTCTTTAATGAACTTTTCCATAACGGGCATTGTATTTTTCAGACACGTCAGAACCGTAGTTAGAGATCTTAAATTTCGTTGCCAGAGAAAGAAGAAATTTCTGCCTGATCCTGCGAAAAAGTAAAACTTAATTATAACCTCTAACAAAGGTTACAAGTGAGTTTCATAAATAGTTTCATTTAGTTTCAGATTATTTCTTCATACGTAGTATAAAACTCAATAAATACATCCATATCTGTGTACATTTTATTGATTGGCAGCCTGAACAACCGGCTTTACCATCTGAGTAACACGTCTGCACATATTTATGATAGGTCACCTGCTGTTTTGTCAGCAACAAAAATCAAGCACGCAAATTTTCATACCTCATGTCCTGCACGTAAATGCGTGATTTATGTAGCCTTTGGAGATGTCATTAGAGATGGAATTCCCGAAAATGAGTAAACACTGTAAAATTTACAATGCCTTCATTTTACGAGATTCAGACTCAGAAAACAATCACTCCAAAACGTGCTTAAATCAAGCCATCGGGAAGAAACAACGAGAATTGTTATTTTTAGAGAGGATTGGAATAACTAGTTACAATCCTCTAATTAAAAATGTTTTTCAGAATACAGTCAGACTGATATAGCTATATATTTGTTTTCGTTCATTCCGCAAATAAAACTGCAAAGTCTCGCTATAAATAATTTTAAAATGATCCTTTACAGATCCTCGTTTTTATGTACAAGAAATTACAATACAGTAACTAATAAAGTGGTTAATAAAACCTCAAACAAATCCGATGTCAGAGGGTGGCCAGAGTTTCATGACAGCGCGTCCTCTGACAAGTCCAAAAGGCACGGGACCGAAGGCTCGCGAGTCCGTCGAATTGAGTTTGTTGTCACCTTCCAGCCACACGTGTCCCTTGGGGACAAAACTTGAGGACCCAACAATAGGGACGCGGTCTCCGGGCCCTGCGATGACCCGCTTACATATGTAGGAGTGGGGATCTGAAGGAGATCTTACGATGACCACGGATCCTTTGGAGATGATCCTCGACCTGACAGAAATGTGCTCTGCCAGAAGTATGTCGGATCCGCAGATCGTCGGCTCCATTGAAGGTCCCTCGCACTGTCGAGTAATCAGGTCAACAAAATGGAATCATTCCATCCATAAAGTTATTAAATTCTTAAAATAAAGATCTCTCTAGCTGTTGGTGATTTGTCTTTAATTTATTTATTTGTTATTTCTTTAATTTATTTTTGTCTTTGATTTATATTAGGACGAAGAAACATGATAGTAATATTACAGCTTTGACTTTCTCCTCCAAGAATTGGGGTGGAATGACGTGCAGAATGACTGCGCTATAAAATCTAATTGACTATATTTAATCTACTTATTTTATGACTGAGCCATGATATGCTCCTTCCCTTTATGCACAATATGCCATAGTACATTTTTGTAATCAAATAACAATTTCCCTAGTTTACTGACTCATTGTTAACAGTAACCTTTATTACAATTAACAATTCACTAACAATTGACTTGATAATTTGGTGTAGCGTTAATTGTTCAGCAACAAAATTATCTCTTATTCAAATTCTCAAAATTCTTATTACTATAAAGATGGAGGTTTTTGATTATCACAAATTTTTATCATCAAAAGCAACGGAGAATCGTGAAACGGCTAACATGGATAGGATACACTGGAAGCGATTCGGTTCTGATGAGACGTTGATTAAGGAAAAATATCAACAGGGGTGTGAACAGGTCGACCGACCGCTTACGAGGATGGCAAATACCGGTGGGAGAGACCTGATTAAAAACCAACTTAACCAATCACTTAACAACTAACGAACCTTGTCTAACTTAATAACTGAGAGCTGCAGTCACAGACCTCGAGTTTAAATGCCCTTAGTAAACATTAGTATAAATTTTAGGGTTTAAGCCTCCATAGGAATTCGACGAGCGAAGGAATTATTCTATAGTAGACCAAGGCAAGGTAGACTCCTCATCAGTGAAAGCCATTATGGTTATGATAAATGTGTAGTAGCGTTCTAACTTCTACCTGATCTACTGATTAAAATATGAAAGTAATGGTAATAGCAAATAATGAATGACAATTAAAGAAGCCTTCGAGGTAGAAGCAAATCACGAAATCAACAATCGATTCCACTTTCGTCAGGTAATTCCCGTATATACCTAAAAAAACTAAGAATAATGTACTCGTACATGCCTATTAGATCGTAGGCATACTATCTAAATTAAATCATATTATTGTCTATATTTTAATAGTTTGATTTTAGTTTCAGATGATAATTAAATCATGTGAGCAGCCAAGTATCAAAATGTTTCGCTGCGGATCAAATGAGAGATGTAACTTGGCATCGTACAAATGAATCAAGCAAAGTTTGATCATATATCCATGCACATTAGTGTCAGTGCGGATCAAATGAAAGATGTACCTGGGCATCTTAAAACTGAATCAAGCAAAGTTTGGTAATATATTCATGCACATTAGTGTCAGTGCGGATCAAATGAAAGATGTAACTGGGCCAGTGGGCATTTTAAAACTGAATCAAGCAAAGTTTGATAATATATTCATGCACGTTAGTGTCGCTGCGGATCAAATGCAAGATGTAGCTGGGCATTTTAAAACTGAATCAAGCAAAGTTTTATCATAAATTCACAAGAACCTCACCACAACAAAGTCGGCGCAGAACTCAAGCGTGCAGTGTGCCAAGCAGCCAACCTGCACTAGCGCTGCAGCCGACCGCACGACAGAACCAAGCATCGCGCGGCGGCAGCTGGAAGTGTGTGTTAAATTTTTGCAGTTCGAGCAATATTAAATTTGTTATTTTTTCGAGAATTTCCTTTGTGTTTAAGCTTCGCTATTTCTTTGACTGCTTGCAATAATACCGTTACATAAAGACCTGAATCTTGGTTAACTTGTATTTTGCACTCCCTTTAATGCATGTGATAGGCTTCATGACCACGACATGTTGCTGTCGAGTCTACTTGGGTACTTTCTCCACGAGAAAAATAAGCTTTATATTTTTCTTTGTAACTATTCTTTCTATTCTTGGGTACTTTGTGTAACTTTGTAATTATTCTCGTGCATATCTTCGTATTCGTCTTAAATTAACTAGATTATATGAACTAAATCGTAAACAATAAACAAGCTACGAATTTAGGAATGATTCGCTCGACGTAGAAACTAAATGGATAACATTTAATAGCTCAAATACGCTTCGATATACCAATTCAAAATTTCAATGCTAATGATAGGCCTTGAGGCAATAGACGACGGCAATAATTTCCGAATTTTTCGTAACCCTAAATTTCTACAGATATTTTGAGGACCGGAGAAAGTTTCGACGCTTGAATACGCTTTCGCCAACGATTTCCTTGCAAGCCAGGTTTCATGGCAGATGCTCTTGAGCACCTCAAGTCTTTGCCGTCGAAGCCCAGAGAAAGTACGAAATTCAAAAGCATCGATCGCGAGCCACTTAATTTCTAGGAAAAATACTGCGCAAAGAAAGTGACAATATCACTTCCTCAACAAGCAATACAGCTTTTTCTCTCGGGGAGTTGGAACAAATCATTGCTCTTGAATTTATGTGTTTAAGAATTTAAATTGGAGTAAAAATCGATACGTTTCGCAATAAACTAAGCAAGAGGCAACGAAAGAACAAAATAAAGTGGGCATTCCCAGTGAATCGCCTTTTTGCACCTTAATTAAAAAAATAATCCCGTTTATCAAAATGAGTTTAGTTGATTATGCATTACTTAAATGAAAAACATTATCACCCACAGGAAGTAAGAAAATCGAAAAAAGCGAGCTCGGGAAATAAGCAGCATTGGCATACATACTCCCTGATAGCATCGTTGACGCTCCGAGCATGAACATCTTCAAAAACAGACTAGATGAAGCTATGCAGGAGCATATGTTCAGTCTTAAAATGCCTCGCAAATTACGGACCAGCAGGCAACAAGTCCAGAAGTCAATCAATCGTCAGCTATGGAAAGATCGGGTTCCAAAGGCCGGATCCCTTGTGAATCAAGTCACGAAAAGTTCAAGAATCGGCAATATTTCATGGGCCTATTTCTTCAATGCCGACACTTCTATTCTATTATTTAACAACGAGGAAGAAACATGTGAAAAGAAACCCACTCATACAAGTTAGTTAGTTAGTTTAGTGGCCAAATGTTTACTAGCGCTTCAGCTATTTAGCTATCTCGCACCGAAAGTCAAGATGAACATCAAACATAGAGGTGGAAGGTCTCAGTTAGTTAGTTAGTTTAGTGGCCCTATGATTACTAGCGCTTCAGCTGCTAAGCTATCTCGCGCCGAATGTCACGTTGGGCATTATGGGCTAAGAACATATTGCATCACATGTATTCAGCGTTGATCAGATCATATACAGTCGAACATGTTTATTGCTCTCAGTGATGTTTATTCAATAGAGCGTGTCGAGTTAACCAAATCAAGATATTCCTCAATCAAAAAATGGTTTCAAAATGCCAACTAAAGAATCATCAATTTATTACGACTGGATCTAGGATTTTCCACTCAGTTCTTCAAGTACCGGGCCTACGAATTTGCTGAAGAAACCCAACATGATGATTCATGTCTATTGCTTTATTCCTTGATTAGCTCGATCTAAGGGACTCCTTAAAAACATAATTAATTAAAAAATTAATGATGTTTTTTGTTGTTAGTTTATAAAAAATATAAAATTTATATATAATAAAATGTATTATATAAAAAAGTAAAAAGATAAAAAGTTAAATTGTGATTTTAATGAGGCAAATTTAATTAAATGGAGAAGTCCATATAGTAATTTTTTGATTTATCGTAGATTATTTCTAAAAAGAGCGAAATTGATTTATTGATTTTTTATAAAATCTATGTACGTATAAAATACCACAACCTCGAAAAGATCGATTTTCAATTTACAATTGTATCTGAATCATTGCCATTTGCGAAATGGTGCGTAAAAAGGAAACAAATTCTAGGTATTTAAATTGTAACCAACCGCTTTATGAGGCAACACGACGGGCTGAAATATTTTTCTAAAGTGAGCACTTGATGTCGAAAAAACATGCCCTCACCGCTCCAGCAGACAAATTCTTAACAAAAAGATTAAAGTCGTTAAATAACCAGCCCAAAGTTCGATTTCATCTTTTCATGTCATAAAATCCTGCCCAGCATTTCGAAAACGAGAGACTATAATGGAGCTGCTGATAGAAGAATTAATTGAGGCGCAATAGAAAAAATCTAAGAATTAACTAAAAAAGTTTATTATACGCCGCACGAAAATATGGCGGTGATTTTAGTCAAGCCCATGCATGCAATGCAAACATGCCAAAATTCATGCATGCTTTCAACCAAAAACTGAAAAAATCCACAAGGAAATCAAGCGCAATTGAAAAAGTCCGAGATTTAACTGAAAAGGCTGATTACGCCGCATACGTAAATAAGTGGTGGATGTCGTAGTCAAGCCCGCATGTTATACAGTGTGAACAAAACTAAAAAATATATCTTGGTACTCACTGCAGTTAGTGGCAGTGAGCGCATTTTCTCGTGGACGGAAACGTGAAGTCACGGACGGACGTACAGACGGACGGACGGACATGGCGAGCACAATAGTGCATTTTTTCCATAAATGAGAAAATGCACTAAAAACAAAAATTTAAAAATATAGGCATTATGGAGTTCGTTGGTAAAATATAAGTCAGGAGTTCTCAGAAATATATTGTAATATATTCCAACTTTATTCGAATCTCATACTTTATATAAAAAACGATGTGATGAACGGACTTCTTTTTAGCGCATTTTCTCATTTATGGAAAAAGGCGCTATTCTGCTCGTCATGTCCGTCCTACTGTCTGTCCGTCCGTCCGTCCGTCCGTGATTTCACGTTTTCGTCGACGAGAAAATGCGCATTGTGTCACTCACTGTAGTGAGTACTGAGTTAGATTTTTTTATTTACTTCAGATTAGCTGTCTACTGGCTAGCCTTGGGAGCATCGCTATCTACAGGCGTACTTGTATGCACTTCCCTCCTTACGATGCCTATATAACGTCTTGGTATCAGATCAGCCCAACTTAAAATAAGTCATTTGCTCCAGGAGGAACACACAAAGGTAAAGCTTAAGAAAGAGTCATTCATTTTTCACTTACGATGTCTAAATTAAATATTTTCGAGTTCAAAGTACCTTTGTGTCAAGCAGTATGACATCATAATGTAATACAGTACATAAAAAGATTAATCATAAAAGGTTAATCTAAATGAGCGAGCCAAAAACTTCAAATGAAATCTTCTCTTGAATAAAGCGTAGGTAATTCTGACTTTATGTTGTACTATAATATTGAACTTATATTGAACTACTTGTGTGAATATTGAACTACTTGTGTGCAGGTGTTGAGAAGAATAGGAACGTGGGTTGAAGCAATATTTATAGAGTGTGTAAGACGCGGTTGTTTCGTGCCCGTAGGACCGGGTGTTGTTTACATTGAAAGTTGGCGAGTCTAATTGCGATGAAAATTCCGTCAGTTCAGGAATTCGGCGTCACTTCGAGGGCAGGCTTAACTGTGCGCGACGTCTGCCTATTTCAGGACTTGAAAATTTACCCCAGAAGGTTGTTTTACTGCGGTGACCAGAACTTGTCCTCAGTGGGACTCGAACCCGGGCGCTATTTCCTTAGGCCTACAAAGGCAGGCCCCCGCACGGCAGTGAACACATGGATACTTACTTTATAGATAAATTTCCACGAGTTTCACTCCTATTTAACTGCATTCTTAAACGAACATGGAAATTTATACAACGGACATGTTTCCTCACAAGTTTTGTGAGACGGTGTTTCGTCACACTTATACCGGGACGTTCGTGAATACACTGTACGTTCGTTAATACACCTGACGATCATGAATTGACGGCACGTTCGTGAATACACTATTAGGTAATATACTATCTAGTGCCACATGAGAATATTGAAGACTTACTTCGCTTCTGAACTTTCAAGAATTCTGAAAGGCTTTGATCCACATGAGCAAGCTTCTTTTGCTAGGATACATAATCATCCTACTAACAAAACTAGAACTCACCACGATAAGCCCACAACAAATAAAATCCTTGCTTTCCATGGGAGTGTAAGATTTTGCGATCCTCAGCTAAAACCGATTTTTTGTCAACATTTAAACCTCAATGATCTTCCTAATGCAAAATATAAAAAAATTGAATTTCTAAGGCAGAAAATGATTGAAAAAGAACACGGATCATTGTTTATTATCATGAAAATACATTAGACAACAATAAGGTAATCAGGATAAATATTTACAAGCAGAAATATTCAACACTGAGCGACGTAGCTACCTCGGCACAATAATTGCATCTAGAGCGACCAGAGCACATTAGCACTCGTTGAAGGCGTCCGGTCGACGAGCTTAGTAAGTTCACTTCGTACGCTCCGTTCGCTACAGGCGCTATTTTGTGCAAACGCAACAGGCGCTATTTTAGGTAAACGCAAGTCTCAGGACTATATAGTTTTCAGAAGCCCACTCAACACTCTCGCAGTGAGTGGTGTTTTTGAAGAGTGAAAGCATTAACACTTAATGGAACGTAGATAAACAAATTAAAACATAGCTCGATATTTTCGCATCACAAGGTAAATAAATAAATCCTTACTTGGTTCATTTCAAGTTCTACTAAACTTTCCAACCCAAACGGAACCCTTTTAGAAGCCGAAGTTATTAGTCACAATGTGGAGAAAGTACGTAAGCTCAAGTGAAAACATCGCCTGCATTCGAAATGCTTGTACAATTTCTTTAAATAGGGGTTCTTTTAAACAAAAAATAATAACAAAAAAGATTTCAGTGCCAGGCTCTAATACAATGAGTTTACTGTGTCCTGTCCCACAAAGCTGCCGAGATATTGTCGAACAACCTTGGTATCAGCAAATAAAAAATACTTCAAATTTAATTTTTCGCGTTTGAGAGAGCGTGTTTCGTGTTATTTTTCGTGTTATTTTTGAGCACAAAAATAACACGAATGCATAAAAAATTAAAAGCCAATTAGAATTACGATTAAAATATATAATCCTCCAGTCTATCATAAAATCTAAGAAGATACAGCTGGCTTAGCAGTATGATTATTTTAATGTTATAAGGCACGAATGAAGCACACCTGAGGTAGAGGCAAGAGACCAACAAGGCCATCGTGGAATTGGCTCTACGAACTGGAAGACAGCGTCACGTAACTTAATTAAAACGAATATCTCACTTGTACTCTAGCAAACCCCACACAAAGTTCCCCTGTTTTGGACTTACCCACGCACTCTCACACGTAGTTAAAATTACACAAATTTATCAAACCCTTATGCATTTTTAGCGATTTATAGGCAAGCTACTCCCTTATTCATTTACTGATTTCATGATAGACGAGTTTCAATGGCGCACGGATACTTGTTACATACACGACCTATGGGCCTAGATTGTTGTGAAAATTTAGTCCATCACAATTCATCGGTGACAGTTCTAGGACCGACCACGTATGATTGCTGTGCTGAGGACAAAAGTGTTAGTGAATAATCAAATAGCCGATCGATTAATTCGGATATTAAGAATCGCAAGCTAGTATCTATCAAAAGTAAGTAATACGAGAAGCATCTGTATAAAACAGAGGATATCCACATTTCAATGTTAACAATTTACATTTAATAGAGCTGCATTAACAGGTACAAGGAACAATTGTGCACATTTGAACACGAGCGCTGCAAAATAAAATCCATTGCGAAATGGGACACGATAGCCAATCGACAACCAACCGACTCTGCTCTCCGTTGGAGTAAGCGGTGTAGCTCCCATAAAAATATCGTAAATTTCTTCAAAAATAATAGCTACGCAACGTCAATTGTTAGAATTATTCAACGTTTTTCACACTGACGATTGCACACATTCAGGACTGGTCTAGTAGACAAGACTTGAAACAGACTATATCAAATCTTTTTGAGGACACAATAACAGTGAGAGATGAAACAACTGAAACCGCACGAAGAAATTTGTGGCATAACACTGTTCAAATTAAATAATTAGCAGGATGGCAGATATCACTTGTTCCAAATAATATTAGAGCCATCGCACAACACAGTTAATTATAATTTGTCTACGAGAGTGACAGGACGTTAAAACCACACGTTTCCAATTAATTAATTAGCTATAAGTCAAAAGTCAATTACATTACATTGTTTAACCGCGGTGGGTCAATTTTTCAACAATTGTATGAGCACGTTATGAAGAAATTCGCATAAAATATGCCAAAAGTGAGGTTAAACAGGTGGGAATTGTTAAAAATGTTTGCATGGCGAACATTACGAAGAAACTCGCAAGCAGCTACGATATCACATTTCTGCCCATTGCTGGTCGATCCTCTACAAATCATGAATTATATTTACTAAATAATTAAATATTTACTAACAATGACTAAGCGATCGAGTAAACGCTCCCTAATTCTGATAGTCATGCGACATGGATCAACGACTTGCGACAGAGGAAGAGAGTGACGAGTAACTTGGAACAAATGTAACTTCCTCCCCGTTTTCTTAGCGTGCACACAACATAACAGCTCCCACTTAACACCACAAGTAACATATCGAAGGCTGGTCTTAAAGCTAAATGGTTTGAGTTGCTTTTCAGACGTTACTGGAGACATCAAGCGCGGCGACGGAGAAATAAATGACGTCTATAGGATGTTACTTATTAATAAGTTATCTTAGTAAAAGAAAAATCACCTGAGCGAGAGAGGAATAAGCGAGCGTGGCTTAATAGTATTGAAATCAACATTGTAATCACAATAACCTTACAGATTATTTCACGACATGGTTTGCTAGCAATGAAACAACAACAACGTATTATGATATTTCTGAAGCAAGTATCGTTGAGATTTTTTAACAGGCATACTCCAATAATCTTGTGTTTCTATGCATCATCGCAGGGGACATTATTTTTAAACTACCAACAGGGAAAAATCTGCGAAAAAGGTTCAAGATTAATCGACATAGTACCTGCATTTTATTTAAATACCAAGTGATGCTGCATTCGGGAGGAGTGCAGGTAAAAGGTTCAAGCCAATAATAGCTCGTTGAGTTTAACTCATCTTGGATGTTGCGAAGTCAAATTGGCACTTTTTTAAAAGAATAAATAGGTAAAGAAGTCTTCCTATCTTGCTGTCATTAGCGTTTCGCATAAGCGAGCTGCCAAACTCACTGTCTACCAACGCTCAAACAGTTCCTTAAAAATGAAGCCAAAAAACTAGTCACTTATAAGATGATGATATCTTGATCAACAGGAAGTGCGGCATGGATATACGTATTTTTCATTTCAAACTAAACAAAATTAAAAATTGAAGAGATTATTTTATTTTAAAATTAACAGCATAAACTATTCAAATGCGAAAAATCTGAATCTTTCATCTGAAGAGACAAGAGCTTCCTACACAAATATCGAACACTACTAACGCATATGCTGTCAACACCGTTGAATGAAAAAATCAGGCATTGACATTCACCGATGCTGGAGGCAAAATCATGATAAAACGAAAAACTAGAATCATAGATGGTATCACGCAGCGAGTAAATCAGATAAATTTAAAGCATATAATGATTTGCTTGCTGGTTGACGCGCGTCTGTCCTTTCAAAACATCATCGCTGCACATTACAGTCACATCGTACGAAGTAACGAGGATTCTGCTACCGTTTAGAATTGATATTAAACACAACACGGCAGTCGCTGAGGCTGAAGGCACCACAGAACTTGTAGAGTGACGTGAGTGAAGGCAAAATGTTACTGTCAGGGCAGCGTGAGTGAAGGCACCATGTCAGGGCAGCGTGAGTGAAGGCACCATGTCAGGGCAGCGTGAGTGAAGGCACAATGTCACGGTCAGGACAGCGTGGGTGAAGGCACCACGTGCATAAAGACACCACATTACTTGCAGAGCGACGTCAGTTAAAGTATCTTGTAACAATCAGAGGCCCATGACTGAAGGCACACCAACACCACACAAGTCAGAAGAAACGACACGAGTCGTTAGTCAGTCAGCAGCCATCGACGAGGCTGACTAGAGCCTTTGTGGCGTGCGCCACATTAAATATGGCATTGACGATGTCTTCGACAGGAGCTCTGAGCTGACACTTGTCGCGTAGCGCCACTGTGTTCTTGGTGAGCGACAAAATCGAATCTCGGACGGCGGGTGAAAACTCTTCCAAGGTGCGGCCCTGAAATATGTCATTGTGGAACATATCAAAAGGGAACAATGCATATGTGATACTGACTCCAATCGAAGGAACGCAATGATGAATCATATCCAAAAATAAACATTAGAGACGGTAAAAAGGATGGGTATGTAAAAACAATCCTGTTTCTATGGTATCACTGAACCAATTGATAAGGCGTCATGCAGGTTATGTAAAATTAAAAATTAGGACACAATAAACTAATTGGGCTGTTCAGAACATCACCAACTAGGAATTAGATACTGTAACGAATAATTATTTATAAAAACATATACGTAATCTATAGGTACGTAAGAAAAATAATCTAAGTTTGCTTTACAACAAATAAACTTAAATATTTACTAAATTATATGGCGTCATGCAGGTTATGTAAAATTAAAAATTAGGACACAATAAACTAATTGGGCTGTTCAGAACATCACCAACTAGGAATTAGATACTGTAACGTTATACGTAATCTATACCTAATAAAAATAATCTAAGTTTGCTTTACAACAAATAAACTTGAATATTTCCTAAATTAAATCACAATGACTAGATTTTCGTAGCTTAATCTGACGAATTTGTTGATACATTGTAAATATTTTTAAGTTTTCAAGAAAGCTCATATAAATAGGAAGGCACACGAACTCACAAGATGTTTAACCACGTACAAAATCAACGAGTCACTCATATTTTTACATTTGAATTGTATGCAAATATAAGATTTCTCAACAAATGGTTTCAACCCATAAACTTACACATAATTTTTCTTATATTATGAATTTTCAGCCAAAAAGGAAAAGAAATCAATTACAAATACAAATATTAATAAAAAACCTCAACCAAACTGATAGCCGATACTAACAAAATGCCTAACGATTAATCAAACAGAAGCCATTTACAGAACATTATATTTTTCTCAAGCTCACGTACAAGAGGACGAGAAAAGGAAATTAGCGAAACATTAAAACACGACAATTAAGTTTTTCTGCTGCAATTGAAGCCAACTCCTGCAAAACTCATTGCGCACAACAAGCTGAACGAGCGATAAAAAAACACTTACCTCGGTCTTTAGCAGCTATTAACATGTATAATTTGCATAAATGTTATTAATATATAGAGATAATTACACATGAGGCTGACCTGTAGAAAGATGGAGATGGCCTCCTGCACGCCACTACCGACTTTCTCATAGGACTGCATGAGCTGGTCCAAGTTGGGGCTGCGTTCTTTGTTCTGGACTACGGCGAAAAGATCGTGAATGCCGCTGGTGATGTTGCTTGTTAGCGCCACGACCTGTTAACCGGGGGGTAATTTAAATTATTTATCTAAACCTGTAATTAATATTGTCCATTTCCCCGTCAAACTTTATTTAAGGCCACAATTTAGAAAAGTAACTACTAAGAATCGATTCCGAAATATATATTCTATGTACATTTACGAATAAGATAAAAAACAATTCTTAGTTCTTCTTCTGGGGTTTGATGATCAAGCAATAATTTACATCTTTTCCAGCTGAATTTATTATTTGCGTCTAAAAAAGCCTAAAATTAGTTTTCATAGTTGTAAGGGGGGCAAACAGTTTAATTAATATTGGTAAATCTCAGGAAAGAAGGATGTATATCATTAATAATCAATGTCACAATGTACATAATCGAGACAAAAAATTGTATGTCTCTCCGGTAAAATGGCAAGTGTTCTTAACAGGAAAGATATATTTCAACCCTTTCCTACAACTGTCCTGAAAATACAAAATATGAGAATTTGTTCAGTATTGTTTTATCCGAGCTCAATTGGCAAAAATAATAAGCAAGACGGAAAAGAGATAACTGAAGTCAGGATCATTCCGACGAATGACTTTCACGTATGCAATAATATAGGAATTAACGTGTCACTATCGTGACGATAGTTTAATAGCGACGTGTCACTCTCAAACTTAGTTCACGATAGACGTGAAGGGAGGGGCAGGAGTTGTAGTTTTCCAAAAACAATTTTCAGTTAGGTGTTGAAATATGATGTATGAGCGATTTCCGTAGTTCATGCATAACAAACATAGAAAAATTACTCTCGTTATCGTGGCCATTGTAACGAATTTCCACCAGGAGGTAAACGAAAAATGTTGAGGATTATTACAGCAGGTAATATAAGAGCCAATTAGAACCTTAGCAAAAGTTGTGAAATTTCTAAATTCTTAGTTTGTTAAGTATGAAAAAAAGAAAGGAAAATATACACTACCTCATCCCGGGAAGGCATGAGACTGGCGCTCTTGCGCGGCTCAGGGATAGGGAGAGATTCGTTGAGACGGGGCTGGAGGCCGCTGTGTTTCTTACGTATCTTCACGTCACCATCGTTGTTGTTGTCAACACCCTCGAACTGCTCAAACATTTTATCACTTTAACACTGAACTCTTACTGTTGACAATAGGTGCCACTGATCCAGTGGATGTACATGAGAGTAGGAAAGTAATACTGAGATGCAGAGCTCACAAACTATCGTTCTAGTTTGATTTGAGCTGACATTTCAAACGATGGAGACAGCTCTTACAACGTACCCATTTAAAATGAGGAAAGCATTTAAAATGCGAAACGGACAGAGAGTTACCGAAATTCTAGAACTGATAACTGGTTTACAGCTAAAAGAAAAATTACAAGCGAATTTTTGAAATGATTCAGAGAAGGCATTTAGTATAATTTAAGTTATAATATTATACAAAATTTACACTGAGGATGCTTCGTAGACAAGCATAACGGAAAACTCATTACAGTTATGAATAAAACACAGGGTTGACTTATGAAGAAGATGGAATCAGAGGAGAGCAAAATAGATTTGCAGCTCAGGACTGGATTAGTCTATAGTAAAGCAATGAATCTAATACATGACTTGCTGGTTGCACAGCCGTTTGCTACCAACGTTGTATGCATAGTTTGCTACCTACGTCATCCTATTGCTAAGTCAATATATGCCTATTGTCGAATCAAAAGATGCTCCATCTCTGTTGCCTTCCTTCATGTAAGACTTGCTACTTTCATGCAGAATTATAATGATTCAAAATGGTCCCATAACCTCAGTCATGTCTCCAATTCTTTTTTAGCAGCGCCTAGCAATCAGAGCATGAAATACGCTGGCTTTAAATCACTATAATGAATTTTTAATTGAACTCATTGCGGTCTTTTAGCCTTAAACCAATGCAATGGAATTTCGAGAATTGACGGCTATTTCCTAACTTAATTCAATCAAGATCAATGAACACTAACCACTTTCATTATACAAAAACCGACTACTTTATTGATTTTTCTCAGAAGTAAGAACTCACACTAGCTGGACCGAGAGCGGAGTTTCCATTTTGCTCGCGCGCATCAAGCATGCTGTAGGGCCGACTTCTACTCCAGTCTTTGTGGGTGTTAAAGGCGCTAGAGTTAACGGAGGTAGGCTGCGGCGCGTTACTGAAACGCCGGAAAGAGTTAATCGAGGGACCAGGAAGCATACTACTGTGTCCAAATGGAGAGTTTGGCGAGTCGCTGGCTCCGTAGGGTGAGGTGGAACCATACGGTATAGAAGAGGGAGGAGTGGCAAAATTAGGCGGTGGTGCAGGTGGCCAACAAATGTTTGGTACGCCTCTGGACAGACGAGAAGCTGCGGCGTATTGGTGCTGATGGTTTGTGTCGTAATTGAATTGTTGAGGATAAAGAAGGGATGAAGAGGAGTAGCCGCAACTGTTGTGGCTCTCAGGATTGTTAAGCTGTGGGACAAATCACACATTAGTATACGAGATTAGCTACGAAAACTATACAGTTTGGAAGCAAGATCCAACCGGAGGATTGTTAGAATATAGAAGGGGTCTATTAACCCAGGAGTATACTTGGATGTTCGAGAAATAGTTATAAAGATCGTAAAGCCATGAACACCATTGTTAGGAGAGAATCACCGAATTAGCAGTAGGTGAGTTCACGAACTGTAAGTTACAGACCCAAACTACCAATCAGATAATAACACGAAAATACGTTTCCATCAATCAGCTTTGGCTTTGATTAATATCTATTAAAACTGGCCAATAGTTCGTTAATACAAGGCGAATAGGATGAGTTAAATTAATCTACCGTGTCAAGTCTGACCAAGGAGGGAAAAATTTATCTCATAAACGCACCTCTGCTTCTTATGGCTCATGAACGTTTCTGATAAGGTTAATTTGTCTTCATAGGAAAAAGTTACCGACGCAGAACAGTTCATAATGAATATAATATTTCTCAACAAAAACCGAACTTATTTAATCCTAAAGCAGTCAACACAAAGCTGAAGGGCTTGAAAACATTTCTGAGTGGCAAATACCATTTAACATGAAATTGTTGACCCAAAGAAGACAACAAATCACAACACACCTATACTGCCTCATCTAAAATACCTTGATATGGCGTGAAGTAGCCAAAGTATATGCTACTTCATGAAAAATTAAGATAAATATCTGATATGTTAAGCTGATATTTTTATTGATATTGATAACTAAGGATACTAAGGACACTAAGGACACTAAAGACACTAAAGACACTAAGGATACTAAGGACACTAAGGACACTAAGGATACTAAGGACACTAAGGACACTAAGGATACTAAGGATACTAAGGATACTAAGGACACTAAGGACACTTAGGATACTAAGGACACTTAGGATACTAAGGACACTTAGGATACTAAGGACACTTAGGATACTAAGGACACTAAGGATACTAAGGACACTAAGGATACTAAGGACACTAAGGACATAAAGACACTAAGGACACTAAGGATACTAAGGACACTAAGGATACTAAGGATAATATCAAAAACGATATTTTAAGCTATGCAGCGTTGGCATCTCACAGAGAAGGCAGGGTCGCAGTTGGGCTCCTGGAGGCTCATATAGGCGTGCGGGCTGGACGCGCTGCGAGGCGAGGAGGACAGTGCCCGTAGACTTTTGTTCTCGTCACGCAACTTCTGCACCTGTAATTATGCACTATGTATGAGTGAATATAACGCCCGTAGACTTTTGTTCTCGTCACGCAACTGCTGCACCTGCAATTATGCACGATGTATGAGTGAAAATAACGCCCGTAGAACTCTAACGCCCGTGTAGCTTAATTAAACACTCTAGGAGGAGCTAGGTTTACAGGGACAATAAGTGTGAATGTTCAGTAGAGCGCGACTAAGTCCCGGGAGCCTCGAAATAGACATTCAAGGGTGCAAGGTTGCATGACTAGACGATACTGGAGCTTAATTCCTGTCAAGGATGGTGCGAACGACTGCACGAGTACCATCCCGCATGACTGCAGCCGGGTTACTGAAGCGTAGCTGTGTTCAGACTAGCTATTGAAGTGTACTGCGGGCAATTATTCCCTATGTTAAATGTTAAGGAACTCCACCACTCCTTACCCTTTCGCGATCTGTTGTTAACGTATAAATCAACGTACAGAGATGGTTTTGGTACCATTGGATAGGTTAAAATATCAGCTTGAAGATGAGACTAAAAACCAGAGAAGCCAAAACTGTCGATTTTTCACCAGACGCTAGGCAATAGACGACGGCAATAATTTCCGAATTTTCCGTAACCCTAAATTTCTACCGAAATTTTGAGGACCATTGAAATCTACGGCGCTTGAATAGCGAAGGCCTTTTGCCTACGATTTCCTTGCAAACCAGGTTTCATGGCAGATGCTCTCGAGCACCTAAAGTCATTGCCGTTGAAGCCCAGAGGAGAAAGTACGAATTTCAAGAGCATCGAAGACGAGATACTTAATTTCTACGTAAAAAATGTAAAAAAAAGCAAGACGTGAGTCTTGATCTACGTTTCGCGATAAACTAAGGATGAGGCAACAAAAAAGCAAAATAAAGTAGGCATTCCCAGCGAATAAACTTTTTTGAAACCTTCCCACCCTGATTAAAAAATAGTCCTGTTTATCAAGATGAGTTTAGTTGGTTATGCATTTTTTAAATGAAAAACATTATCACCTATGAGAAGCGGGAAAATCAAAACAAACGAGCGCGAGAAATCAGCAGCATTGGCATCCATAACGAGGAAGAAACGTGTGAAAAGAAATGCAACTCGTACAAGAGGTCGCTGACCAAAGTCGCTGGCCACGCGCATGAGAAGGCGATGCGAAATTCATTACAACACACAACCGCAACTGAGACCTCAGTCGTACACCGCGAGTAGAAGCGTCGCAATTAGAAACAAAAAAAAAAAAAAAAGAAAAAAGAGCAGTGTGGTTTAAATGTGAAGTGAAGAGTCCAAAATCCCAATGGTGCTCAGGCTGAAAGTCGTGTTACCTGCATAATCGAAGCCTTCAAAATAAATTAAAAATTAGATCAGTACTCACTGCAGTGAGAGACAGAGAGCGCATTTTCTCACGTCCGTCCGTCCGTGACGGACGGACGGACATGACGAGCACAATAGCGCCTTTTTTCCATAAATGAGAAAAAGAAACAATGCGGGGGTGGCGCTCTGCAAAACACTTGATAACAAAGAAGCCTGTAGGTATCCTGACAAGCTAGGGCAGTCGCCCGACGACCTCCTCCATAGGAAGAAGGCAACGGGGCCGAAGGTTTGCCTAATTTCCTTAGGCCTACAAAGGCAGGCCCCCGCACGGCAGTGAACACACGTGTACTTACTTTATAGATAAATTTCCACGAGTTTCACTCCTATTTAACTGCATTCTTAAACGAACATGGAAATTTATACAACGGACATGTTTCCTCACAAGTTTTGTGAGACGGTGTTTCGTCACACTTATACCGGGACGTTCGTGAATACACTGTACGTTCGTTAATACACCTGACGATCATGAATTGACGGCACGTTCGTGAATACACTATTAGGTAATATACTATCTAGTGCCACATGAGAATATTGAAGACTTACTTCGCTTCTGAACTTTCAAGAATTCTGAAAGGCTTTGATCCACATGAGCAAGCTTCTTTTGCTAGGATACATAATCATCCTACTAACAAAACTAGAACTCACCACGATAAGCCCACAACAAATAAAATCCTTGCTTTCCATGGGAGTGTAAGATTTTGCGATCCTCAGCTAAAACCGATTTTTTGTCAACATTTAAACCTCAATGATCTTCCTAATGCAAAATATAAAAAAATTGAATTTCTAAGGCAGAAAATGATTGAAAAAAAGAACACGGATCATTGTTTATTATCATGAAAATACATTAGACAACAATAAGGTAATCAGGATAAATATTTACAAGCAGAAATATTCAACACTGAGCGACGTAGCTACCTCGGCACAATAATTGTATCTAGAGCGACCAGAGCACATTAGCACTGGTTGAAGGCCTCCGGTCGACGAGCTTAGTAAGCTCACTTCGTACGCTCCGTTCGCTACAGGCGCTATTTTGTGCAAACGCAACAGGCGCTATTTTAGGTAAACGCAAGTATCATGACGCAATAGTTTTCAAAAGTCCACTCAAAACTCTCGCAGTGAGTGGTGTTTTTGAAGAGTGAACGCATTAACACTTAATGGAACGTAGACAAACAAATTAAAACATAGCTCGATATTTTCGCATCACAAGGTAAATAAATAAATCCTTACTTGCTTCATTTCAAGTCCTAATAAACTTTCCAACCCAAACGGAACCCTTTTAGAAGCCGAAGTTATTAGTCACAATGTGGAGAAAGTACGTAAGCTTAAGTGAAAACATCGCCTGCATTCGAAATTACTTCAAAATTTCTTTAAATAGGGGTTCTTTAAAAAAAATATTAAAAAAAAAGATTTCAGTGCCAGGCTCTAATACAATGAGTTTACTGTGTCCTGTCCCACAAAGCTGCCGAGGTATTGTCGAACATTCTTGTTATCAGCAAATAAAAAATATTTCAAATTTAATTTTTCGCGTTTGAGAGACATGCAACGCACAAAAATACCACGAATGCATAAAAATTAAAAGCCAATTAGAATTACGATTAAAATATATAATCCTCGAGTCTATCATAAAATCTAAGAAGCTACAGTTGGCTTAGCAGTATGATTATTTTAATGTTATAAGGCACGAATGAAGCACACCTGAGGTAGAGGCAAATGACCAACAAGGCCATCGTGGAATTGGCTCTACGAACTGGAAGACAGCGTCACGTAAATTAATTAAAACAAATATCTCACTTGTACTCTAGCAAACCCCACACAAAGTTCCCCTGTTTTGGACTTATCCACGCACTCTCACACGTAGTTAAAATTACACAAATTTATCAAACCCTTATGCATTTTTAGCGATTTATAGGCAAGCTACTCCCTTATTCATTTACTGATTTCATGATAGACGGGTCTCAATGGCGCACGGATACTTGTTACATACACGACCTATGGGCCTAGATTGTTGTGAAAATTTAGTCCATCACAATTCATCGGTGACAGTTCTAGGACCGACCACGTATGATTGCTGTGCTGAGGACAAAAGTGTTAGTGAATAATCAAATAGCCGATCGATTAATTCGGATATTAAGAATCGCAAGCTAGTATCTATCAAAAGTAAGTAATACGAGAAGCATCTGTATAAAACAGAGGATATCCACATTTCAATGTTAACAATTTACATTTAATAGAGCTGCATTAACAGGTACAAGGAACAATTGTGCACATTTGAACACGAGCGCTGCAAAATAAAATCCATTGCGAAATGGGACACGATAGCCAATCGACAACAAACCGACTCTGCTCTCCGTTNGACAGGCGAGAAGCTGCGGCGTATTGGTGCTGATGGTTTGTGTCGTAATTGAATTGTTGAGGATAAAGAAGGGATGAAGAGGAGTAGCCGCAACTGTTGTGGCTCTCAGGATTGTTAAGCTGTGGGACAAATCACACATTAGTATACGAGATTAGCTACGAAAACTATACAGTTTGGAAGCAAGATTCAACAGGAGGATTGTTAGAATATAGAAGGGGTCTATTAACCCATGAATATACTTAGATGTTTGAGAAATAGTTATAAAGATCGTTAAGCCATTAACACAATTGTTAGGAGAGAATCACCGAATTAGCAGTAGGTGAGTTCACGAACTGTAAGTTACAGACCCAAACTACCAATCAGATAATAACACGAAAATACGTTTCCATCTAATCAGCTTTGGCTTTAATTAATATCTATTAAAACTGGCCAATGGTTCGTTAATACAAGGCGAATAGGATGAGTTAAATTAACCTACCGTGTCAAGTCTGACCAAGGAGGAAAAAATTTATCTCATAAACGCACCTCTGCTACTTATGGCTCATGAACGTTTCTGATGAGAAGGTTAATTTGTCTTCATAGGAAAAAGTTGCCGACGCAGAACAGTTCATAATATAATATTTCTCAATAAAAACGAATTTATTTAATCCTAAAGCAGTCAACACAAAGCTGAAGGGCTTGAAAACATTTCTCAGTGACATATTAAACATGAAATTGTTGACCCAAAGACAACAAATCACAACACACCTATACTGCCTCATCTAAAATACGTTGATATGGGGTGAAGTAGCCAAAGGATATGCTACTTCATGATAAATTAAGATAAATCTCTGATATGTTAAGCTATGCAGCGTTGACATCTCACAGAGAAGGCAGGGTCGCAGTTGGGCTCCTGGAGACTCATATAGGCGTGCGGACTGGAAGCGCTGCGAGGCGAGGAGGACAGCGCCCGTAGACTTTTGTTCTCGTCACGCAACTGCTGCACCTGCAATTATACATAATATAGTATAGTATCGTCGGCATTAAAGAATAGGCCTGGATAGGCCTATTCTTTCTTATATTTTACACATGATGAATGAGTATGCGTGAAGTTGCAAGATAACATACTTCAGTTCTAATACTGATGAAATGTACATTAAACTATGCGAGAAAGTTGTGCCGGTGTGTGTACGTGAGACGCCAGCCCTAAAGGCCGCAGAATTCCGAGAGGCCAGCAAATTATCTCGTGAAAACGAAAGCGGTTAAATGAAAATCTATATATAGCAGGCCAGAAGACATGGCTATTATTATTGAGCTATTATTATAATTAATATTGAGCTGGGACCAGAAGACATGGCTAGGAGTATCAAAGAACTGATGACATTGTAAGCACCAGGATGGAGCTCCGGCAGTGCTGCTAAACAAGTGTGTCGGAGCACTGAAGTCTTCTCTCACAAAGTGCGAGAGGTTGCTTTTCTGTGCACCTATTAACGGTATATATATGGTAATCGAATATGACCTGAGGGTTGGTCCGGTTGTAGCGTGATCCGAGGATATGGAGGAACAACGTAAACGACTATAGGTATAGTATTATTTAGGATAAAAGTTCGACTTACAGTTTAGGATGATATAGGGTTATAGGTTGGAGCTTTATCAGATTATCACTGATGTCTTCGGCAGCCAGTTGTAGCAAGGATAAGACTAGAGTATATCCGAGTGTTCTGTACACTGACGTTGAGCTAGCGTTACTGTCCTGTTTGATATGGACAGTCGGTATGGTATACCGACAGCGGTCCTCGCCCAAGACTGAGGTTTTCGGGTATGGGCAGAGTTCATATAGCTTCGCTATTTGAAGTCACCAAAGGCGTGACTTGATAAACAGGGTAGGTTAATAAGGATATGTTTACGAATGCATCGCAGTGAAGGAGATTATCTTTCAACAAGAAAGACGTCAATAAGCAAATATCCAGGGACGAATGGTATTAACATTGTCACCTTACAAAAGCTCTGGAAAGCCTCATTGAGGAAGGGAACTATTCCTGATGGCCTCTAAGTGCGACTGATAAAGCCAATTCACAAAGGCGGTCCGAGAGGCAAACCCAAAATTACAGAGCAGCGACTTGGACCCAACAGGTGATCAATGTGTTTGAGATGGCAGTGGCCAAGAGGCTTTCTCAGTACCCTTAAGTAAGAAGCCGATAGAACTGTAACGGCACACAACGCAACCAAACCAGACGTGACCACCAGTAAGCATTGAGAACTGTAACGGCATCAGACTACTAACAAAACGAGACAAAAAAGCTCAATAAACAAGGCTTGAGAACTGGTTAACATCAAATTATTTTTCAGTGCGCGATTCAGAATAACTCTGGGAGTTATTTTAACGATTCAAGTCGTGAACACGATAAGCGAAGATAATATAGAGCAAATGTATGAACAGACTAGTTAAAGATTAAACCCATTTTATAGATTCGCAGCATCAATAAGTATGACACGTTGTGAAGCTAGACAAATATCGACATCATTGCAACACTTGACACCATTCATAAGCACGAAAAGGCAGGACGAAAAAGTGCGAAACCAACTCACGGTAGAGGCGAACTCCTGCAGCTGCCTCTGCATGAGCAGGTTTTGCGACTGGAGGTCCAGGATGGTGCGCTCGCTAAGTTCTAGCTTGGCACGCAGTTCCTGGTACGTCTCAGACGAGACGTCCGTTATCTGCTTGGCACGCAGATCTTGGTACGTCTCAGACGAGACGTCCGTCATCGTGCTGGTGAAGCTCTTCAGGAACACAGGCGGTGATCTGACCACCTGTCGTCGGAGCGACGCGGCCTCCATGAGCGACGCCTCGGCCGGTACAGGATCTTCGATTGATGATGCCATTGGGGAGACGTCGGCCGACTTCAGAAGCTCCATGGTATCGTCAGGATTGGATTCGATCTGCACAGGAGTCATCATGCAATAAATGTAACTTCGGAGGTTATGATTCATTTTGCGGGAGGTGCAATGGTAAGGTCATTGCATAATAATAGCTATCTAACCTCAATCTATTTAATTCTGCTTTTTTAGCACCGAGTGACGGTAAAGGAGAGATTCTCCACAGAGCATTGGATAACGTTCATATTTTGACTGCCGGAAAACGCTTCGGCACTAAGTTTTGAAATAAGATTAGTCTCGCAAATAATCTTTACATGAAAATATCATTACCAGAATTGATCCTATCACGAGCTTCCTTCATTGAAGCCTTGAAATTCGGACTCCAGAGTCCGGGCAAGAATTAAACAAGTTTCCGATCGAGATGAAGGAAAACGGATGTTGAAGTTACTCGCAAAACCCGACTTCCGATGTTAGCATATTGCTGAAATATTTGAGGTACAAAACGTTGACTATATCCCAAGTTGTTTTTCAACTCTCTTCTACATCTCAAGGCTATGACATACATGATCATTGGACACAAAGCCAATGGTTATGTATGTGAAGTGGTTTTGCGTGAATGGGTGATCGTCTAGCACAGTGGTTCCCAAACTTTTTCAGGCTGGCGCCCCCTTTGGCTCCCTAGTGAATTTCTATCGCCCCCCACAGACACGTATAAAAACATACGCCTCTTTCTTGAAATTTAGCACGCTGCAATTTTAGAAGATCAATGTTAAACACAAATGTGTCTTTTACAAATAGAACCCCATTTAGTGAAACAATATGTTTTTAAGCTGTTTTAACTGATTGAGCACTAGAACCCTAGGACATCTCGGGCAAATTTACGCCGGACTCGTGGCCAGTCGCACGACCAATCTCCAAATTCAATTATCAAGTAATATCGCCCAAACTACCGGTAATGAATGCAGCTCAATGAAACTTGGAACATGTTTACATCAGAACCTAACGGTGATTTTTAGCTCGTAAAAAATTTTAAATTTCACTTTCATTCGTGACCGTGAGTTATATTGCGATAGAGGCCGAAATTCGCAGTGATCAAATAATTTGAACGAAAATTTGAAATTGAACGAAATTTTGAATATACATTCCTAACTACCAAACGGTGATTTTTTAGCTTCAAAAAATTTTCGATTTTACCTTCGTTTGCGAGTTTTTTTTCATATTACCGTCATTCTTGATTTCACAATTCCTTATATTAGGCCGGTATCGCCGGATAATTTGTCGCTTAAATTCGCGGCGATCAAGAAATTTCTTCTAAACTACTCAATAGATTTTAACGAAACTTTGAATATAAATACCTAACCTCCCAACGGTGATGTTTAGCTCGTGACAATTTTTCTATTTTGCTTTCGTTTGGGAATTATACAGATATAGGAGGAACGACCGGCTTTTCTACCGGCCGGTTTAACTAAGAGCCGTTTATGAATATCCGTATACTTGTAGCCGTATAACTCGCAAACGAAGGCAAAACGAAAAATTTGCAGCGAGCTAAACAGCACCACCGTTGCTGAGGTAAGGTATTTAAATACTAAGTTTCGTTCAAATCTATTCAGTAGTTTTGGAGGACATTTCTTGATTACTGCGAATTTAAGCACGTATTGCTGTTTAAATCACGAATGAGGTGAAAAAAAAAAAACTCGCGAACAAAGGCACAATCGAATAAATGTTCACGAGCTAAACATTGCCGTTCGGTAGTTAGGACTGAAAATTCAAAATTTCATTCGAATCTGTTCAATAGTTGGAAGAAATTCCTTGTTCACTGTGAATTTCGGCCCGTATTGCCATAAAAAAGGAAAAGAATCGGCGACAGGCCACATCAGGCCTACACTTCAGCGCCGAGATCACTATGTTATGTTATATAACTATGGCAAAAACCAATGAAGGCAAAATTCAAAAAATTTCATGAACTAAACATTACCGTTAGGCCCTAATGAATATGTGTACCAAGTTTCAACGAGTTAAGTTCATTAGTTTGAGAGATATTCCTTGATCATCGAATTTGGAAATTGACCGTGAGACCGGCCGCGAGTCCGACCGTTAATTTGTCGAGACGTAAACCCAGGAGAGGTTAAAAAAACAGATCTGGGTGAAAAAAACATCGCTGGGAGTCATGATGTGCTGCACGTGTTGCGTACAAATTGTCAAACAAACGTTGGAACTTCTGACTTTGACTTCGGACTGCCGCCCCCCTTATCGCCCCCCAAACGCCCTCTTCTTCCGTACCGCCCCCCAAAATCTTTCCACCGCCCCCAGGGGGGCGATATCGCCCACTTTGGGAACCACTGGTCTAGCAGAATATCACTCATTTGAGGGAAACACAAAGCGGCGGAAAGTTCCTACCGCAATAAACAAATTTCTGCGAATTTACTCTAAGAATAAGAATGCAAAAGAATTGAGCGACAATAAAAAATGGATCACAATTCAATTTGTATGATTCAAACTTATCTAGATAAATTTGACCCACCGCAGGAGCCTCACAAATGTATACAGAGTATTTGTTCGATGCTACAGACCTCGATTCACATTATAACTTGAACTCCAAGCAGTCGGGACAAAAAGGTTCGGCTTTAATTCTAACTCATGACACATCACTTAGCGGTAACAGGTGCACACTCCTTTGGTTAATAGCTAGTAAAAAAATATGAAGCTACATGAAAGGCGAAGGTCATGCAAAGCTTTGCAACTTCGCACCAAAAAATTTTTTTGATAATAAATTCGACGGTTTGCAGAATTAAAATTATTCATGCGCCAACTGAAGCAACGGAGTCTGCATTTTGCGGTAATAAAAAGAAAAAAATTAACAAAAGCGTGCAGCATATGGAAACGTTATGTGAACTAATCGTTAGCTGTCTCGAGAGACCAATTATACCAAGTGAATTACTTTTCGGCCAGTTTAAACGACAATAACTTTAGATCCGTGCTTCCGCTCTGAAAAAAAATCCAAAATTTGGCCATTAAAAGCTACTAAACTTTTACCTTGGAAAACGTTGTTTCTATCCTGAATGGAACTCCAGAGCTTCAGATAATAAACTATGGGCGCAGTAAGTTGTTTAAATAAAGCAGGCGAGGGACAATTCAAAGCAAATTTTCAGTTAGTACGGTAGTGCAATAAGCAATATGAAATTTTCCTTAGATACCGACGTTAAGTTGGCCATGAGCAGCAACTCATTATCTGATGCTAACTGGCACAATTTACATGCATGGCTTTAGTATGACTGGCGAAGCATTTAAGCAACGAGGAACCAGATTAGATATGCACGCTTTAGTGTGACTTGGCGAAGCATTTAAGCAACGAGGAACCAGATTAGATATGCACGCTTTAGTGTGACTTGGCGAAGCATTTAAGTAACGAGGAACCAGATTAGATATGCACGCTTTAGTGTGACTTGGCGAAGCATTTAATCAACAAGGAACAAAATTTAATGTCCAAGACGAAGATATACCTCAAATATGGCATCCCAATCTGGTGCGAGAACAATTTTCTGTGAAGAAATTAGTTAAATTGGAGATGAATTATAACCAACTTAGAAATCTTATTGAATATACTATTTTAAACTTTTATCTTTCCTGAAGACAGCTGAAATTAATTCAACTAAAAGTTAAAGTCATCCAAAATTTAAAAGATTATCACATTGGTTGAACACTGCAATTAATATTCTGAAAAAGAAGTCTCGTTTGAGAAGTATAGTACATGGACATTACCCTCATTAAACCCGTCAACATCCAGAAAATTTGTAATTTCGCTGAGTTCACTTCAACAATCAAGTGGTCAAGATCTAATTTTTTAAAACGCATTTTTAATTTACAAGTGAGTCACAAAAAGTGAACTGGTACAGCCAATGAAAGAGAAATCCTGTTTAAGTTTATAATAATATTTTTCGGTGTCTACATGCGGCGAGAAATCCAGAGATATTTTAACCCTCAAGCAGTGATTATACTTCATAATTTAATAGGCGATCTATACAAATCAGCCTCGTAACTTAAGATGCACACAAACTGTGCAGAAATTTCCAAACGATTAGCTGTCAGCATCATTAACATTAGAATTGATCCATTCCCATATACCAATAATCGGAAATCATATGATGTATCAGGAATTTGATTAAACAAAATTTTAAAGTTTATTATATTAAAAGTCAGTGATTTTGCCAGATTGCCAATGTACTCAAGAAAAAATGTGTAGACACTTGTGCCAAATATACGAGAGTGGATTTATAATTGTCAAATAATTGTCTACATTTATATTGACAAATAACATTAAATTTATATTAAATTTCCTCGTTCTTAGAGCAAAAAATACCTAAAAAGTCCCAAATAATTGTCTACATTAATTCATTTTAATTAAATTTCCCCATTCTCAGGGCAAAAAATTACCTACAATCAGTCCCGAATAATTGTCTACATTAATTAATTCAATTAAATTTCCTTATTCTCTCAGTAAAGTATCTTCAGTTCACTTACGGTATCCTTGTGGTTATCTTGCAGCGGCGCAACGTTCGGGACAGAGGCAGCAGTATAAGCAGCACTTGAGGGAGGAACAACAGCAGCAGATGCTGTTGGTACAGCAGCAGATACAACTGGTACAGCAGCAGATGCAGCTGGTACAACAGCAGATGCAGCTGGTACAGACGAAGGGCGCGACGCCTGGAGCTGTTCGACCAGGCAGTAGTCGTCGTCTTCACACACTGAGTCGTAGAGAGGTTCTTCCACCGCCACGTCGGCAGCTAATGGAAGAGCAACCCGTGTCGTCAGCCCGCCGTATCGAGGATAGGAAAAACAACAGGTCCTCACATCAAGTGGAGGGTAGGAGAAAACATCGAGGTCCTCACATCAAGGGAGGAGAGAGAGGGTAGGGAAAACAACGAGGTCCTCACATCAAGTGAGGAGTTGGAGGGTAGGGAAAACAACGAGGTCCTCAAATCAAGTGGAGGGGAGAGGAAACAAAGAGGTCCTCACATCAAGGGAGGAGAGAGAGGGTAGGGAAAACAACGAGGTCCTCGCATCAAGGGAGGAGATGGAGGGTAGGGAAAACAACGAGGTTCTCACATCAAGGGAGTAGATGGAGGGTAGGTCTTCAAGTGCAAGGAGCCAAATAACAGAAACAACCGACTGAAGAGAGATATTGAGGGAATTATATAGAGGGATCAAGGTAGGGTTCAAGAAAATGGGGAGAGGCGATATGAATGGTATATGTGATGAAGAAATGATCAGTAAAAGCCGACGAGGAAAGCCACGATGCGATATATTAAGGGATAGGGAACCAACTTTAGACTGTAGTAAAAGCGGGTATGTGGAATATGAGAAGAAGCTAGAAGACATGAAGGCCGGACAAGGCACTGGCTTGATGGAGACCTAGCAGAAAAATTCACCAACAAGTGGAGAATCGACTTAACAATTTGCAGAATAAAACTATAGAATGATTAATGGTAGAAATGGATAAAATAAAACCGTGGGAAAAGTCCGAGGAGGAAGTGTAAATCCGAGGAGGAAGTGTAAAAAAATTAAACTGAATCAAAGTAGATTTTGTGATAGATTCCAGTATTGTATAAGAATTCAAATGACAGTCTGTGCGATGATGCAGAAATACATTAATTTCTTTCTAAAAATAGTGATGAATTAGATGAAATATTATGACAGCAGAAATTTCAAGGACGTATTGGAACAGAGAACAAGAAATGAAAAGAGTAATAAAAAAAGCGAAACAAAGGAAAAGGGATAAACCAAGTACCAAAAAAATGCTTAAGCATTTATGAACTTAAAGTAGTTAACAATAGGCAAACATCACCAAATGCAAAAAAATGAATTGTAAACCATTCACATAATAATAGTATAAGTTACCTTCACCGCGAGCTGATATACTGGATACCAGTCAACATAAACAAGCATGAACCAAATAGACAGTAACAGATCGTTCTCCTGAAGACCTTAATTTAGTTTTGTACAGCGAGCTTAGTTCGCTCATTTAGAATATTTCTGCTTATAAATAAATATCTTCCGCAATATACGGCAACGCAACGTCAAATTTTTAAAGGGAAAAGAAGAAAATAATAAGTCCCGGCTTCTATAAGCTCCATCAGTGACAAGGAAGACAGCATGCAATATTTTTTTTTCAAAAGGTTGTTTTTTTTCTATTTTTTTTCTGAGAGTTTTTTAGGCTTTATGTAAATATTCAATGAAACGACTAATAACTTGAAGAACCATTGGGGGTTGATTAGTTTTATCTCAATATTGAATATTAACACTAATATGGAACACAATTATATTTGCATTAGCTGCCGATTGCATATTAACCAACTGCAATCACTCCGAGTTAATACGTGGACAAGAGGATGAAGACTTATATGCAATAGATAATGTAAGCAAACACTGAACGATACACAACTAAAACTATAACTTAAATTACACACAAAAAAGATAACACAGCGAAGTCATTACCATGAAATCCCTTGGGTTTATGAGAACACTAAGCGGCAGCATTGGAGTGAGATTAATTACAAATTCATTCGAGATTCTCATAGAAAAAATGGTGAAGTCTAAGCGAAGCGGAAGCAACGGCATAAATAATCAATGGAGAAATGCGACTAATGTTATAGTCCAACACTGCATGACATACGTACATGTAACAATCATAAGTCTGCTCAAATCGCGAGATCACTAAAAACTTAAAGGCAAAGAAAACTTCAATCAAGTTCACTATATATTCAACGAAAAAGATTTAATTGAAGGTATGACGAACTTGCTTGCTGTTTTCTTTGCTTTTGAATTCTTGCATGATCACAATCTTGCGAGCACAGCCATGATAGTAACGTTGGCTCGGTTCAACTGTTGATAGGTAGCTATAGGTACTGGCGTTGATGACTTTAGGTACGAATAGCACTGAAGATTGTTAATGTGTCTGGATAAAAGGTTCGAGTTATTTATGCTGGAGTGAAAATTTTAACCGAAACTAATTCCCACTTGCCGTACATAATGCAAGCGCTTGAATCAAGACGAGAAATACGTTAGCATGCAGGTGATGGGAGGAAATTAAAATTAGTCAACATAAAAAACAAGGAATTAGCAGTCAAAAGCATTTCGTCGCGTGTCCGCAAGAATACATTTTAATTACATAGGATTGATTAAAGGAAAAAGCAGAGAAGTCTGTACAAGATGGCACGTTTCAGGCAGCAGGAAATTAGAGGACAATTACCTTAATAGATTTTACTAGGACAGAGGAGAAAAAATAAAGGTTATCATGATTCATGAAGGACCATAGCAAAATTTGAACAAATGGGGTCGAAACAGAAATGTAGAACCACCAAGGCGTGAGGAAAAGAGTGAGCAGATATGAATATTTCGCCTTTGTGTCTATTGAGATACGTAAGAATCTTTCGACCAGTCGCTACTGCAGCTTGCAATCTTCTTTGAGGTTCTTCCTCTTAGCTGCAACGGCCACAAGGCTCTTGATTTCCTCAGGAGATCGCACGTACCCCGCAGGAAGGTACTCATTGAAGCCCCATATGGACGGGTGCTGGATGCCATCGATGACGTTCTGTCGGCACTTGTCGCACACCTCCAAGAACAGTTCATCCCAGTCCGAGGCATACACATCACTGTTCCGAGGTGAAGACAAAGGCGGAGGTTCGTAAGAAGAGCAGCTGAGGTCCCCAGAGTTTGACATTCTGACGCGGTGCAGGTTTTCGCTGGAGTGATGTGGAGCAGGTCGGCAAGCGCGCGGTGGTTTGCCGTCAGAACCACACGACTTGACGAGCGGCCGTACGAAGTTCTTGTCCCTGTGGGTCATGAGCGACTTAGTGGACGACGTGAGACGCTGGAAGTTTGAAGGATCAGTCACCATGATGGGCTTACTGATGTGCTTGATTGTGTTCTTCTCTTTGCCGCTGAACAGAGAACGCATCGAACTCGATGATTGAGGAGAACTGATGTTAAGGGGATCTCTGATCCGCATGTGAGGAGTCATGAAGATGTTGGTGCTTGTGCGTTGGCGAGTGTAACTTTGAACAACGCGATGTTTACGGGCCATGTCTGGTGTCGTGGGTTGGGACCTAGAAATGCCCCGTGGCAGGCTAGGGCGACGTTGGGACGCGAGCTTCAGAGGCATGGTGAGAGTACGCACAAACCTGTATTTGCTCTCAGACGCTTTTACCTTATCGTCCGGTGCGGCGCTAGCCCGTTTACCCAAAGCTTCAACTACAGAATTCGTCTTGTTAAGCGGTAGACTCCGACTCTTCTCTATAGCCTCAGAGTGATCTAAGGTAAAAGAAGCTACGTCCCTCTTGTTCTCCTTACTTTTACCCATGAATTTTAGGCGGATAGAACGTGACAACTGAGCAGCAAACTGCCCGGTCGAGCTCCTGGCTGATACTGGCGTCTTCATGACTTCAGACCTGGAAGATGCCGTGCAGTGGCTGTCTCCTCCGCTGGAGAGTTCGCTCTCACTGCTGAATCCACTCGAGTATTTGTCTGCACGGTTCGAGCTCTTGACGTCATCGGACCGATTGCTGTTCTTGACTCGCTGGAAACTTTCTCTGATGCGTAGACGAACGCTTTTACTACCGTCATTTGACTTTTTACCGTCATGCTTTATGGTAGTTTTCTCTTCCGAGACGAGTTTTCTTTTGAGTTTTTCATCCTCTGTCATGTTCATATCAGAGTTATCCTCGGTGTCAGCAACACGACCTTCATCAAGAGATTTTGTTTCGGCTGCTTCAGCATCACTAGCTTCATTCGAAGACACGTGTACTGTATCATAAGATTGGTAGAGCGGATTGCTCTGATTGTTCCGACCAAATGCCATGAGGACACTTGAATGATGATCAAAAGTGGCCCTTGAACCTACTGAAGACCCTGCGGGGGTGAGGGCTGGATGTATGCCACTGGCGACGCTACCTATATTAGCGTACACTTCCGAGTCCCCGCGGGCGCTGGGCAGAATACTATTCATGCTGCCGAGCAAAGCGTAGCTTTCTGAAGCCGAATCGCGCGTCGATGCTTCGGGGCTGAGAGGAGGATTAATTCCGCTATATAGGCTCCCTAGCTGCACGTAAGTCTCTGAGGTTGCGTCGAAGTTTGATGTTTGCGGACTTAGAGGAGGATTTATCCCGCTTCTTACGCTCCCTAACTGCACGTACGTCTCAGATGCCGTGTCAATGTTAGACGCTTGAGGGCTGAGAGGCGGATTAATGCCACTGGGCACCCGCCGGCCATGAGGTTGGTATGGATAAGCTGGATAAAGAGGGCTTAGAGGAGGGTTTATTCCGCTACCCATGCTCCCGAGAGCAGTGTATGATCCCGAGGCTGAATCCATCATTGATTCAGGACTGAGAGGAGGGTATATACCCTCAACTTCGCTTGTCTGACGCAAGAAGAAGCTAGATGATGCTGCATTTCTACTAGACTCCATACCAGGGGAAACAGACACTTGATGAGCAAGACTTGTGCCTGTTAGAGACCTGAGGGGCAGAAAAAGTTTACTCTTGTCGTTACTGTCGAGTTTCAAGGAATCTTCAGAGAACATAGAGTCCCGTACGCTGCCACTGCTGTCTGCCGTCCCGTGGGAGTCGTGGGAACTCTGAAATGATATGCTGCGCTGCGCCTTCTTTTCACCATAAGAGCATTTCTGGGAAGCTTTTAATGCGTCGTTTTGAGCCATCATGTTCACAAATGAAGAAGCTTCACTAATAAGCTGATCGCAGGTAAGGACATCATTCTGCGTTTTCTTTGTTTCTTCGAGATTTTCATCCATGGAAATAAAACGGGATAAGTTGTTAGTGAAATCCTGCTTTACGTTGGTCGACCCAGCGTTACTGCACGTGCTATCGAGTAGAAGTTTTGGATCATTTTTGCCAACATATAATTGAGTACTTGGGTTCATCTCAGTTGAATCCTGACCAAACATAGAATAAACATTAGCGACATTGACGCGGGAGTTAGGGTAGAGTTTAGAGTCAATATTGGGAGTTTCAGAGCGGGCGTTTTGGGTTATGTTAGTATTTTCAGATTTGAGGTTAGGGTTGAGGCTGAAGAAGGGGATGATGGATGCAGGGGAGCTGCCAGCGGGTGATGGGAACAATGGGGGCTGATGGGCAGTGATGAGGGAAGAGCGATCAGCTGACGTACGATTGCTGTCAGTCTCATCCGCAGAGATTGTTGATTGCTGACGTCCACTCCGAAGGAAGAAAGTCGGTAGAGATGAAGGGGATGGGAAATCCCTACACCGAGTAGGAGAGGAAGCCTCGTTTTGAGCATAAAATGATTGTGCAGTATGAGAAGGGAAATCTTTAAGAGAAGTAGAGAGAGCAGGATGAGAAGAGACAAAAGAAGTAGCCTGGTCAGGAGATGAGGAAGGTAAACAGTGCCCTGAAGATGATGAAGAAGGCAGTTCAGAGGCTTGACAATGCACATCAGACATTGCAGAAGGGACAGATGAATAGGAGGAAGAGAAGGCAAGATTAGAAGTACGAGGCTCGGCATTGCTGGTCGGAGAGTTTTGTCCGGTGTGCTTTGTTGCCAGTTGCTGGTCTGAGTCTGGTAATTAAAGTAAAATAATCAATAAATAAGCCAAGTTTGCTGTCAACTACTCGGTCAGATGAATAAAGATAATTCGCTAAAATCTCGTATGGCAATGCAAATTAATTAGCACATAAAGCACAGACTTGAGCAGCCATTGGCGATCAATTTCATGTTGCTGTGGATACATGGGCAGTAAATTTCTGACACCATATTATTAAAAATTAAAATAAAAGAATTTTTTAACGTGTTTTCATTCGTTTTCTTTCAAAGCAGATGAAAACAGATTTTCGAAATACGGTACACACAAAGCCGACTGAAATATTGACATGGGCCTATACTTTCAAAAAAATCTAGGAGATCGTAAGTTCATCAGCCAATCATTGACGGCATTTCAAACCAAATCCACTAATCATAGACAAGAAAAAAGAGCGTAAGTACTTACGTTCACTTAGCGAGTTTTGAAAGTATGGCCCCTGGTCTACGTTCTTGCATGCCGTGGAGAGAACATTACAAGACATGATATGTTAATTACAGCAAAATGGATGTTGATCAGCGCAATGGAATCTCGGGCCATAAAGTTTGTAAAAGCATTCATCAAACAACAAGAAATTTGACATTACAGACAAAATCTATTACTAGTAGTTAGCTAAACTATGGGCACAACAACACATCAGAAAGGGTAATTGCCCACGAATAAAAATAGGTAACTGTTAAAATTCTCAGTGTAGAGCTACTGCAAAAGTGCTTCACGAACGCAATGAAACATGCACAGGAGAAATGCAAAATAGTCATAAAAGAAAAAAAATCTGATGGCCATGACTGGACAACTAAACAAGTAAAAATTCATTTTTACTTGTGTTACGGGAATTACCCGGCTAAAAAGACTAAATAAAAAAGCTAAAATAGTTTAATTGAAAAGCTAAAATGGCTGAATTGTAGAAATGAAAAAGCTGATTTGAAAAGCTAAAAAGGCCGAATTGAAAAGCTAAAATAACTTAATTGAAAAGCTAAAAAGGCCGAATTGAAAAGCTAAAATAACTTAATTGAAAAGCTAAAAAGGCAGAAAGTTTTATACCTACCGCCTGAATTTTACAAGCCAACACGAACATTACCGTAGTGGCCATATTTTCAAATATCACATTTTCCACTGTTCAAGTTACAGTGGATGTCACATAAACGTCACATTCACTCCCAATATCAAATATCTTCTTCAGAAAACGTCCATCTAATCTAAGTTTCGGCTTTAAATTTGCCGTCACACAAATGCGCATCGAGTAACAATATGAAGTCGTCATCGCAAGAGAGAGGACCGGAAAAAACGTCAGTCGGCATTAGTATCAGAGACTGAATAGTAAAGTTGAAAAGGCTGAATTGAAAAGCTAAAATAGCTTAATTGAAAAGCTAAAAAGGCTGAATGCAAAATCTAAAATAACTGAATTGAAAGTTAAAACTACAAGGAGATAAAATTCGATCCTCAGGCAGGCTGTGTGCAAAGGACAGAACACAGAAATTCGATCGAGAATAAGGAATAAGGATAGTCAAGAACTATTCGTAAACAAGCGCCTCAGACGTCAATGAGAAATATTCGATGAAAATGCGACCGCAGTTGACACTATAGAGACCATAAAAAAATTAATGACCCAAGGTTGCTATGTTGAAGTAATATAATCCTGAACATTTGTCAATAAAAAGTATGGAGAAATGCAAAATAGTCATAAAAGAAAAAAAATCTGATGGCCATGACTGGACAACTAAACCAGTAAAAATTCATTTTTACTTGTGTTACGGGATTTACCCGTAACACAAGAATTTTATACGCCAACACGAATATTAGTGTCCATATTTTCAAATATCACATTTTCCATCGTTCAAGCTACAGTGGATGTCACATGTATAAACGTCACATTCACTCCCAATATCTTCTTCAGAAAACGTCCAGCTAATTTAAGTTTCGGCTTGAAATTTGCCGTCACACAAAAGCGCATCGAGTAACAATATGAAGTGGTCATCGCAAGAGAGAGGCCCGGAAGAAACGTCAGACGGCATTTGTATCGGAAACTGAACTGTAACGTTGAAAAGGCTGAATTGAAAAGCTAAAATGGCTGAATTATAGAAATGAAAAAGCTGATTTGAAAAGCTAAAAAGACTAAATAAAAAAGCTAAAATAGTTGAATTGAAAAGCTAAAATGCATGGCTGAATTGTAGAAATGAAAAAGCTGATTTGAAAAGCTAAAAGGCTGAATTGAAAAGCTAAAATAACTTAATTGAAAAGCTAAAAAGGCAGAATGCAAAAGCTAAAATAGCTGAATTGAAAGTTAAAACGACAAGGAGATAAAATTCGACCCTCAATCAGGCTGTGTGCAAAGGACAGAAAACAGAAATCAATCGAGAATAAGGATAGTCAAGAACTATTCGTAAACAAGCGCCTCAGACGTCAATGAGAAATACTGGATGAAAATGCGACCGCAGTTGACACTTGAAAATAGAGAGCATAAAAAAATTAATGACTCAAGGTTGCTATGTTGAAGTACAAGAATCCAGAACAGTTGTCAATAAAAAGTAATAAGGGTTTATAAAGAATGTTTCGAAGGAGCCAGCAGCACAAAAAATGTAATTTTCTAGATATTATTCGCAGGTTTTGATAATGTGAAAAATACAAACCAAGCTATAACCTCAAAGGATGAAATGAACTGGACAAAATATTGTATACACTTTCAAAAGGGTGCAGGCAGAGATCTATAGGCGAGTCCTAGCTAACAAGCGCGAGCTCTCGAACAAAAGATTGAGGACACCGAAGCCGAAACAATCCCCTTTGAAAAGTAAGTCATCACAACGGTACTAAATCTACAACAAAATAAACCATCAGTGAGAGAATACACGTGCAAGGAAGGTGGCGCTACATGGTGGCACTACTGACGCTTCCAAAGTTACTAAGAATCTAAACACGTGAACAAGAGAACGTAGTTAAGGTTGACGTCACATGACGCATACCATCAAGACTTGAACGAGAGAACGAAGTTAAGGTTGACGTCACATGACGCATAACATTAAGACTTTAACGAGAGAACAAAGCTAAGTTGACGTCACATGACGCATAACATTAAGACTTTAACGAGAGAACAAGGCTAAGGTTGACGTCACATGACGCATAACATTAAGACTTTAACGAGGGAACAAAGCTAAGTTGATGGCACATGAAGCATAACATTAAGACTTGAACGAGAGAACAAGGCTAAGTTGACGTCACATGACGCCTAACATTAAGACTTGAACGAGAGAACAAGGCTAAGGTTTACGTCACATGACGCAAAACATTAAGACTTGAAGAAGATTAAGGTTGACGTCACAAGACGCATAACATTAAGACTTGAACAAGAGAACGAAGTTAAGGCTGACGTCACATGACTCATAATATTAAGACTTGAACCAAAATAAAGACAAAGATTAACATCAAACGTCTTAATAAGACGCGATGTGACTACAATAGTGATGTGATTCCCAAAAGAAAGAGCAGCATTCATACAATTTTTTCCATATCGGAAAAAATATCTATATAAATATCTAAAATATCTATAAAAAAATATTTCCATATCTTGTGATTTAGCAAATAGGTAGATACTAATTTTTAGTCAATAAACTTCAAGACGGTTCAATTCGCTAGAAGTTCAATCAACGAACAACGGTTGCAAGCGTGAAAACACGACCGCGGACCGGCGTGGAGATGGAAAAAATTACTAAATATTTGAAGTACAGCAATTTTAAAGTTAGTTGAACTGAATACGAAACAAACTCAAAATGCCCATAGCTACTCAAACGAGATGCTATAAGTCATCATGTACAAAAATTACAAAAATTCGTTAGTGAAACATTTGATAGTATTAACTGGATTAACTATGATCGTGATCCATTTCACTGCGGTAAGCAAACTAAGTGATAACAACTACTATGAGGGGGAAATTAATCAAGATTGCTACAATACCAAACAACGAATCACACACACATAACTATCAAAAGCAGATATAAAGTTCATTTCGAAAGCGAATTAGTAAAACGATGCAACAAGTGAAACAAACGAAATAAAACTTCACGTCCTCACATATAACCACCCACTTCAGAAGGCACAGAAGAGAAAGAAGTTATTAATGATCAGGACAATCATGAAGCACATATCAAAATATGTGGCGCAAAAAGTTACAAGTAAAATTGCTGTCAGAAGGAGACTTCAAAATTGCCTATTTTGACAGTCATGTTCATGTCTTGCAACAATATGACCTCGCAGATATACATATATGTTCATGTCTTGCATGACATGTTCATGTCATGTTCATGTCTTGCAACTATATGTTCATGTCTTGCAACATGTTCATGTCTTGCATGACATGTTCATGTCATGTTCATGTCTTGCAACATGTCCATGTCTTGCATGACATGTTCATGTCATGTTCATGTCTTGCAACATGTTCATGTCTTGCAACATGTTCATGTCTTGCAACATGTTCATGTCTTGCAACATGTTCATGTCTTGCATGACATGTTCATGTTTATGTCTTGCAACATGTTCAGGTCATGTTTATGTCTTGCAACAATATGACCTCGCAGATCAAGCCACAATACTATGTTCATGTCTTGCAACATGTTCATGTCTTGCAACATGTTCATGTCTTGCAACATGTTCATGTCTTGCATGACATGTTCATGTTCATGTCTTGCAACATGTTCAGGTCATGTTTATGTCTTGCAACAATATGACCTCGCAGATCAAGCCACAATACTACGTCCAAGTGTTGTACCGGCTACACTCAGAGAATTGAACGAGACATTGTGCACATATCGATGCACGTATTGCCCTTGCGTGGATCATACTGATCCATCCCCAGCAAAATCACGTATTATTGCTACGAGGATAAAGTGGGTCAATATTCGGCCAATACGTCCCATACATTAAAAACTTGAAAGCAAAGAAAACTCCACAAAAATTCATACTAGTATCTTTAAAGAAAACGTTTCGGATCGGAGTCCAGCTCCATCGTCAGCTGGACTCCGAAAAGTTTTCTTTAAAGATACTAGTATGAATTTTTTTCTTCAAAGATACTAGTATTAATTATTTTTCTTTAAAGATACTAGTATGAATTTTTTTCTTTAAAGATACTAGTATGAATTTTTTCTTTAAAGATACTAGTATGAATTTTTGTGGAGTTTTCTTTGCTTTCAAGTTTTTAGTGAATTTGCGATTCAAGCAAACGAATGATACTACAACCCATACATTTTTCAGAGTGTGGAGTCTTACCAGCGGTGTTAGATCCGTGAAGAAAAGTGATCAATGTAGTTTACTATGCCATTTCATTCACGCAAACCTCACCGAAAGAAGATTTATTTCCATGGGTGTATAAATTAGCACTGCATGAGCGAGTGAGATAAAGTTGGTAACTATTCGTCTAATACATCCCATACATTTTTCAGAGTGTGGAGTCTCACCAGCGGTGTTATCACTGCAGGAGCGAGTGAGATAAAGTTGATAACTATTCGTCTAATACATCCCATACATTTTTCAGAGTGTGGAGTCTCACCAGCGGTGTTANTGACCTCGCAGATCAAGCCACAATACGTCCAAGTGTTGTACCGGCTACACTCAGAGAATTGAACGAGACATTGTGCAAATATCGATGCACTTCTTGCCCTTGCGTGGATCAAACTGATCCATCCCCAGCAAAATGGCGTATTATTGCTACGAGGATAAAGTGGGTCAATATTCGGCCAATACAACCCATACATTAAAAACTTGAAAGCAAAGAAAACTCTACAAAAATTCATACTAGTATCTTTAAAGAAAACGTTTCGGATCGGAGTCCAGCTCCATCGTCAGCTGGACTCCGAAACGTTTTCTTTAAAGATACTAGTATGAATTTTTTTCTTTAAAGATACTAGTATGAATTTTCTTTTCTTCAAAGATACTAGTATTAATTTTTTTTTCTTTAAAGATACTAGTATGAATTTTTTTCTTTAAAGATACTAGTATGAATTTTTTTCTTTAAAGATACTAGTATGAATTTTTGTGGAGTTTTCTTTGCTCTCAAGTTTTTAGTGAATTTGCGATTCAAGCAAACGAGTGATATTATAACCCATACATTTTTCGGAGTGTGGAGTCTTACCAGCGGTGTTAGATCCGTGAAGAAAAGTGATCAATGTAGTTAGTTTACTATGCCATTTCATTCACGCAAACCTCACCGAAAGAAGATTTATTTCCATGGGTGTATAAATTAGCACTGCAGGAGCGAGTGAGATAAAGTTGACAACTATTCGTCTAATACATCCCATACATTTTTCAGAGTGTCGAGTCTTACCAGCGGTGTTAGCACTGCATGAGCGAGTGAGATAAAGTTGGTAACTATTCGTCTAATACATCCCATACATTTTTCAGAGTGTCGAGTCTTACCAGCGGTGTTATCACTGCATGAGCGAGTGAGATAAAGTTGACAACTATTCGTCTAATACATCCCATACATTTTTCAGAGTGTAGAGTCTTACCAGCGGAGCGAGCGAGACTTTCTCCAGCAGGCGCCGTGTTCCTCACAGCAGCTGAGGCCCTCGCGCCACCAGAAGACAGAATGGCCGCCCTGCGTCGCGAGTCAACCAAAAGGTCCACCACCAGCGTGCACAGCTCTTCCGGTTTCAATCTATACAATCAAACCGTCATGAGAGACATTCGTTTCAATCTTTCAATCTGTATAATCAAACTGTCATGCGTGACATTCGTTTCAATCTGTATAATCGAACCGTCATGCGTGACATTCGTTTCATTCTTTCAATCTATATTTTCAAACCGTCATGAGTGACATTCGTTTCAATCTGTATAATCAAACCGTCATGCGTGACATTCGTTAAATATAATATTCGTTAAACACATAAATATAATAGCCCTCGAAACTCTTCAGACTTAGATGCTCTAACTAAATAATAAAAAGCTGCTCTATCTAAATAATAAAAAATTATAAAAGTTACGCCTATGAGTGAAATGTTACTTTGAGGAATTGGCACATTGCTCTCCACTGATCGTCAAAAAATGGGAGATATATAGTACCAACTCTATTAAATATTGCCATACATAGAACACCTAACACATATAGCGAATAAACCATGCTAAAATCATCAGTAAATAGCGAGAATAAAGTCATGGAATGCTATAGCGAATAAACCATGCTAAAATCATCAGTAAATAGCAAGAATAAAGTCATGGACTGCATACATGGCGAGTTTCTGCCTGGCTTGATTACGAGTGGCAGAGAATAAAGTCATGGAATGCTATAGCAAATAAATGATGATAAAATCGTAAGTAAATAGCGAGAAGAAAGTCATGGAATGCTATAGCGAATCAATGATGATAAAATCGCCAAGAAACAGCGAGAATAAAGTCGTGGACTGCATACATGGCGAGTTTCTGCCTGGCTTGGTTACGAGTGGCCGAGAAGAGCGGGTTGACGGGCAGGAACGGTACAGCGCACCGGTCCCTCTATTATTTCATTTTTTGTACTTTTCAAGCAGGGTTGCCAGACGGTCATTTTTTCCGGACAAATTCCGTGATTTAGTATTTCTCAATTGCGTTGGCCGGCTAAAAATTATGATATGGGTACTTCCTAATTAAATTTTAAATACTGCAAAAAGAAAATAAATAGAATTTTTATAGTAGAACCTACAAATAAACTAGTATATTTTGAGTTATCGGCCTTTTTTGTTCTCGGACTTGGCCAATTTTAGGCAACCTGAATTATGAACCACTAGGTACGCCCTGGAGAAATACATTTCGTGGTACGCATATGTACCACTTCGTAGTCAACGTGTTAGGTTACACACCATAACTGAGGTTTTCATAATATATGGGGATACGTTCACCAAAATATTCTAATAAATTGGGTATTTTCAGTTATTAGGTTGCAGCACAGTAAATAGCCGCAGTTCCAAAGCGTCAGAATTACAAGGAAGAATAAAATAAGACATAGAATAAAATAAGACATTAATCTCACGCCACAAAAATGCCTTAGTATTGAACACCTCAGAACCTTGAGGTGCACAGAGCGGCCCAGTCGACATCAGAATGACATGGTAGAGCAAGGAACGAATGTTAGCACAGAGTCGTCTGGACGGCGCCAAACAATCGACGTGGAGCCAAATAAATATTCTAGTTATTGATCGTAATGACTAGGACATGAAATGAGAAATTGTTAAAGGTCATCCAGGTGCGTCGACCGGTAGAACTGAAATGAAGACAAACAATTGCACCTCAGAAATTTCAAGACAGATACCAGGCTAAGATGTGCTTCTGCCACCACAATGTCTAACAACCAATGCTGAAAAATATCATAAATCAGTAGACATACTTAACAAGAAACCAGGTTCACCTCATCATAAAGGTCAGTAGCAAGATCCTCGAGCATGGCGTTTGGTATGGTGATGAGCTTAGCTCGGGCTTGTCGCGCGCCCTCAGTGGCAGGCTGGTACTGAGCGATGATGTTGGGAGGCAGGAAGAAGCTGTCAGTCTTGCCGTCGTAGGACGCGGGGAACATGGACCCGGGACGACGGTAGGGGACGGAGTGCGGGGCGCGGTTCTGGGACCGGTTTACGATGAAGCAGACGAGACGGTGCACCAGCTCCTGTTCTGCGTCCATGAGGCGGTTTGCTATGTCGACGTGCCCGGCCGCTCTGTTGGTTATGGAGAAGTTAAAACTTGGCACTGCACCTACCAATCAGAGGAATAAGATGGTCATTGCCTACATCCAGAGGAATTACAGGCTCATTACCTACATTACGCATCCGCATCCAGAGGAATGAGATGGTCGTTGCCTATATCATTACCTACATTACGCATCTACATCCAGAGGAATGATATGGTCATCGCCAATATATATAATTACCTGCATTACGCACCTACATTCAGAAGAATAGGAGGGCCATTACCTACATATTTATCTACATCCAGAGGAATAAGATGGTCATTACCTACATAATTAACTACATTACGCACCAACATCCAGAGGAATGAGATGGTCATCGCCTATATAATTACCTACATTACGCACCTACATACAGAGGAATAGAAGGGCCATTACCTACATAATTACCTACATTACGCACCTACCTCCAGAGAAATAAGAGGCTCTTTACCAGTTCCTACATAATTACCTACGTTAGGCACCTACATTCAGACGAATACGAGGGCCATTACCTACATAAGAAGACTCGTTTACCTCTATGTGTGTCATTATGATCTACTTTGACTCGGCTAAAGGATGTACCGTATCAGTTCTACTTAAACTCTCTGCTCACGTGGGGGGCAAGAAGGTGTCACTATTTGCACACAATGACCCATTCATTTTCTCGAGTAGAAGTTTTCTCAGATACCGACATATATCAATATAGATAACGTGACGTCACGCAGAGTTGGTGGAGAAATCTTCAACGATAAAGAGCTGTGACATCAAACACTGGATGCCTTTTTGTAGAGATAATTTTTTTTGGTCAGAGCAGTTGAGTGTTTCCATCATTTACTTGAATGTATCAATCTAAGGTACCAAACGTTGAGAAATATTTGCAGATCTCAATTGATAGAAAATCATACAAAATAATAATAAAAAATGCTCCAATATCAAAATATTTGAGTTGTATTCTATCGATACCACTATTAATGGTAAATAAAGTTATCTTGAAAATAATTTGCACAGAAATTTAAAACTATGAATTACATGAAATAGAATTCAGATAAAACACAATAGCCGACGGTATAACATGCATACAGCCTTGAAGTATCTACAAACTAGTTTCAGTGAAAAACAACAATTTGTTGTAAATAGAAATATACGTGGCATTTCATATTACATATACCGTTATGTGACATAGCAGTATCAGAAATATATCAAGACGTGGAGAGAGAAATGCCGTAGGAACAATACAGGATAAAGAAGGAAATATTGTGCATGGAGAGATTATACGACAGAGGTATTCACATAACAGCGTTCACGTGACCTGGGATCAATAACTCAACAGTGTACATATTTTTGTACCCTGTTGTACCCTTTGTACCCTGTGTTTATGGCACAACAGGGTAGGTACATATTTTTGTACAAATAATAATAAAGGACTGATAATAGTAATCAGTCTGCTTATATTGCAAATTCACATGGAATTCAAAAGCAAAGAAAACGCCAAGGAAATTCACCGTTTTCAAAATATCGAGGGTTGTAGCACAACACAAACCACTCTCCCGGCAGCAACAAGCAACACAATACACTGACTGTGCGACTTGAGCAGGAGTTTAAGCAACACAATACACTGACTGTGCGACTTGAGCAGGAGTTTAAGCAACACAATGCGACTTGAGCAGGAGTTTTGTTGGCAGAGTCGAGGCTGCGAGGCAGCGCTCCATGCACCAGCAGCAGCTCCACCTGCTCCGGCTGCCCTGACGCCGCCGCCACGTGCAGAGGGAAGTTACTGCGGTCCTGGAGAAGGTGGATGACCATTAATTCATTCATTCATTCATAATAATACGGTGGATACTCCATAATTGAAGAAAAACCCCCACCAACGGTTGCGTGCACGCACATGAGAGCATTGGAGAATGTTTCGATATTCGGAGAATGTGTGCTTCTGCCACCAGAGTTAACATATGCAATATATAGATACACAAGATATGCAATTATATATATACCACAATAGATTTGCACTTATATATATATAAGTAGCTACATTTACTCATTCCTGCTCCTACTTCACAATTTATTTGCAATACAGTACTGATTGATCTTTTTCAGTTTAATTCAGGCATTAAATGAGAAGAAAACCTAGAATTCAACTTTGAAGAAATAATAATAATAAATAAATAACTAAACTAAATTTTTGATGGCTACTGAGAAACTTGAAGAAATTATTATCGATTTCAAAACAGAAACCAATTCTGAAAAAGCCATAATAAATGGTTATGGCAAATACCTACGTGAGAGATGGCATCGAGATATGTCAAGTATTGCCAAGATAAGTATGGTCGAGATATGCCAACCAAATGCATTGATAGGTATATACGAAGATCATTGCCGTAATTAGATTCCAAATTAACTCGTCAGTACATGAAGGAAAAATGTACCGTACCTGTTGCAAATTATTTATTTAAAAATCAACATGAAATGAGCCCGAAATATTCTGCAAGAAGATACCTATATGTCCATCACTTCAGGCGAGAAGAAACTTGTGTACAGCTTAAAATTTTGGTTTCTCTAAGTGACTACAGAGGGAATGCTGACTCATAAATCTGAAGTTTTCATGGAAAACTTGGAATGGAATTGGAACGTGTTCATGGAATTTTTTCGGAAGTTTTTCATGGTGTTAGTTCATGGAATTTTTTCGGAAGTTTTTCATGGTGTTAGTTCATGGAAATGCCTTTGAACACCAATGCAACCAACTCTAAATAAAGTAGGTTCCCCTAGGTTGCAACAAGCTTCACTAAACCAACACCGTATCAGAAGACAGGGCAGCACGGCTAATTAACCTTATGAAAATAGTTTGGGTCGGCGCCCTGGGATAAGAGACGTAGCGAGGTCTCGAGGTTGGCCGTCCTGACGCTGCTGTGCAGTTCCTGGCTGAGAGTATCTTGCTCCTCGTCATCAGCAGGTCCCAGCTTGCCTTCCCGAGGATCCTCGTCACCTCCTACAGGAGGGAGGCAGGATGCGGCAGGGTGAGGTGGGGAGGGAGAAGGAGGCTGCAGCATGTACATCAGCCTGTGGTGCTTTGAGCGCACGAAGTCTGCCTTCACTGGACTGTAAATGCAACAAATATGATTAGGAAGAGTCATTGTTGTCTAAATGTGATAAAACATTTATCGATATCAATAACGTGACAAAACTAATATCTATACAGGGTGACCCAAAAAAGTTGCTAAAAGTACAGGCTTACTAACTCAAAAAGTGTTAAACGTAGAAAGATGAAATAAAAACCACATGAAAGAGCATAACTTCAAGTTTTATTCAGATAACAATAAATGTTGAAAATGACCTCCTTGCTGACACAGCTTAATATGTTTTTCAAAATGTGCGGTTACTGCAGACAAAGTACGGTATCCTGGTCAATAAGTGCAAGAGCTTCAATAATTGCTAATCTTCAAATTGTCAATGCTGCTTGTTCTTGTACTGAACACTTTTTCTTTCATGTAACTCCATAGGAAGAAATCCAAAGACAATTCATTAATTCTTTCTTCAATCATGGCAATATTTTCTTCTGATCTTCCAGTTCTTTGCCGTCCAGAATGACCTTTGTTTTGATTCAGGATTGTTCCTTTATCTTTCCACTGACGTATCCACTTCTTGATTGTGTTGAGATTAACTTCTTGTCAGTATTTGGTGAAATAACCTCTCTTTAGTTTTGTTGGTGAAGTTTTCAGTTAAAATTGTTCGACAATGAAAACTTGTTGCTCAGAATTTAGCTGAATTGTAGGGTGAATCTTGATCTTAAAAAATAATGAGTTTTAACTATGAAATGCATAGAGAACTTTGGTAACATGGATACCAAATCAAACTTGAAGTTATAGGTACTCTTTCATGTGGTATTTATTTCATCTTTCTACGTTCAATACCTACCTACTTTTCGAGTTATAAGCCTTTACTTTTAGCAGTTTTTTTTTGTCACCCTGTATAATCTTGAACTATGACAATACAAATGAGCAAATTGTTTAAATTTGAGTTAAAACTATTAAATTATTTTTAAAATTTCTGAACTAGATTTTTTGAGAACTTAAATTCATAAATATTGAGGGCACTACAACCCCAAAAATTGGTGCTAGACTCTCCAAGTCCTGATAAATATGTAGGTATAATTTTCAGAAGATTACGAAGTATGGTAAATGAAAATAGTAGTAGTAAATACAACAAGAGTAAGATAATGCAAATTAGCATAAGCAGCCTCATAAATCATTCCATGGCCATCAAGGTAACACATTTATTCTATTGAAGTCAAATTCCCAAACCTTTGAATCTCAATAAAGTCAATTTTCAAACTGTACATCATTCTCAAAGCAGTCCATAGGAGAAACTTAACATTTTGATTACATACCATACAGGGGTGGTGTTTGTGTACTTTAATCTGAACTTTGATTATTTTCATCAATATATGGTACCTACCTACCGTATATCTGCCAAAATGATTAACCTTCCTATAGCCAATTGACTTTGATATGATGTTAATTGAGAGTAGATTTTGTTAAAACAATATTTATCAAGAAACTTCCAGTGTCATATGAAATAAATATGAAGCAACTCACTGCACGGGATCAGAGGGGCTGGGCTTCTTCTTATTAGTTTTGGCTGCGGTGGGGTCGAGGAGCGTGTGTTCCCACACACCATTTGCCCCTCCATTGCTCAGCTGACTTACAAGCTGTAAACAAGGATGTGTATAAGAGACAGCTCTATCNACTTTATAATCAACTTTATAATCAACTTTATAATCAACTTTATAATCAACTTTATAATCAACTTTATAATCAACTTTATAATCAACTGTATAATCAACTTTATAATCAACTTTATAGTCAACTTTATAATCAACTTTATAATCAACTTCATTATCAACTTTATTATCAACTTTATTATCGACTTTATTATCAACTTTCTTTTTTAAAATATAAGGTCTTATAAACCAGGTAGCATAAAATATAATTCTGACACAAGGTAACATTCACAAGGTAGAAATAAATATTTGCCATCTGCATTCATGTACTACCTACGTATATATTTATATAAGTAAGGACCAGCAAATGTGTTTTAATAACAATATAATTTTCTAACAAAAAAAAACAGATTTTAACAAAATGCATCAACATTGCCTCAAACAAAACCAAGGTGGCAGATGCATGGTCATTTTGGGCAAAAATTTCAAGTTTAAATCATATTCTTTCCTCAACCACATGAACATTTAAAGAATTAATATAGAGAATACACCAAGGCCACTTACACTCCATGTGTGAGGGTGCCAGTCCTTGTCATGAATAGACTTTATCTGGGACACATGACGCCCCAAAGAACGATGTACGGCGCAGCAGTCACTGCATACCAGGATGCCTCTGTTGATGCTAGCCCATTCTGCTCCTGGAATGAACATTTCACAGATTTGTCACTAGCTGGGAGGCAGAAAACAGTACCTACAAACCCCCCATCAAAAATATTTTCTATTCTTTCTGGAAGAGTAAGTATAAGACAGACAATTCAGAGTGATAGAATATCCCATTACAAAATTGTAAAAGAAAATAAAATCTTTTCCAAACAAAAGATGTTCCTAAAGATGTTATAAAAGAGGCTGTTAATTAAAGCAAGACTATGTGCAACTTTTGAAATAATGAGTTAGGTCTGACTTGTGTGTTGCCACCAAAAACACAAAGAACATTCAACACTTGCTAGTTGCTGAAACTAGTAAAATGGTAGTCATAAGTTCTGCTAAAAGTCACTAAGAACTTAAGAAGTCCTGCTCAGAAAACATGTCATATAGGTACCCAATGGCAACATAGATAGGTATATCAAACTTCAATTCATACATAAACTTTTATTCCAAGATTATCAACCAACGTCCACTGAAGAATATTGTTCGATCCTGAAAATTTAAATCAATGATTTCTCTGGTCATTAACCACTTGTGTTTAAACTTTTATTCCTGCACAAAAATAACAGGCAAACAGAGCTCTTGTACTTGTTTGAAACAGATTACATCCAAAGAAACATTCATCCACTACATAGGTACCAAAGCAATATTGATTCACATAATGTACAAGCATTGACTGCAATTAAATACATAAATAGCAAATTCTTCATGAGGATACTAGGATGCAAATATCTAAAAATAGGACTGCAAAAAATGCTAGGAGTACTACTAGTAGACGAGTCACAAAAATAATGAAGCATGGTGCTAAACACATTATTTGAAATTGAACAAATGTAAGTCAGAAGTAATTGTATTACGTCAGAATAATGTAAGTCAGAAGTAATTGTGAAATTGAACAAATTGTACCATCAAACGGGGTAAAAAGGGACAGGCAGGGTAAATCGGGACGTGCCTCCAACATTTCGAAGAAATGTTGTAGGTACTGGTACCATATCCATTATTTACCATATTATTGATGTGATATTACCATATCCATAGACATGCCATTGAGCATTAACAACCTTGTCCACTGCAAGCTTCATATCAGCACCCATATAGCATTTCTTGTCTCTGTAAGCTTACAGGACTGGGCTTGTGATTTTGCAACATTTTAATAGGGTCAAGTGAATTCACTATAACAAAAAAAAATTGTAAAAACATACTTGGAACAGAAAAGAATATTGTGGTGACAACCATCATATTTTTGGAGAAATTAATCACAGTTTAGGTCAATTATTTTTCATTCTATGTTGCCCAGTGTACAATTCCATCTATGGCATTCAATGCACAATTCAACAATGACTGATGATGCATTAATTTTTTGTTAAGTGAATTTTTATTTGCTGGGAGGCGTAAATGTAATCAAAATTATTTGTTGGTAATCAATTTTTTTTGTTAACGGGAGCCTTTTCTAAACATGGTTCAACTGTAGATGGATTTTTATTTTTTAGGGCCATCCCATATTATCTCAGGGAGGTGCCCCTTCCTACCCCATGTTCCCATCTTGCCGAAATGGCCTCCATTTGGTTTTGGCTTGAGGTAAAAAAATTCTGTCAATGACGTTTTGAAGCTGACATCTGTCTGCAACTTTTTTCCAAGCAAAATGTTTTACTATGGCATTGGCAAATATTTTTTTACTTCAGACCTAAGCAAAATTACCTTTTCAAAATAACAATTTTCAACATTTTCTTCTGGGATTTTTTAAAGCTAGTAAATGAATGATTTTGCAACTTCCTTCATGCTTTAATGCTTATAGATAGGAAAAATGTTGAAGTTTATGCTGATATTTAGATTTGCAATTTTTAATTAGTTTTGCTGCTATAATATTCATTTACCCTGATGGAGGACTGTCCAATTTTACTACCCATGCCTGTCCCTCATTAGGTACCGTAAACTGGGGTAACTTTGACCACTTTTTTTCAAAATGATGCCATTTTTTTACTAGATAGCCATGACGGGGTAACATTGACCGGTTTGGAAATTAAGTTAAAATTACCATATATAAGACTCTGTAGTCTGAAACATGAAGAAAAAAACATTAATAGGTGTATCAAACATAAAATATGTTATATAGGTAGGTACCTATGGTAATTTTAACTTAATTTCCAAGCTGGTCAATGTTAACCCGTCACAGCTGCCATTAGGTGGTCAAAGTTACCCCATTGGGGGCGGCACCCCCCATTTGCAAACTATGACACTTTTCCAAAATTTGTCTTTTGAATATGCAACTAGAAGAGTTCTACTACAATGCATCAAAACCTGGAGTTATTTTACCAAAAAATAAAAATTGGAGGGGGTACTCCGACAGGTTTTAAATAATAGCTCTTTTTCGTGGGTCACATTTTTAATTTTTTAACCTATTAGATATGCAAACTTTTTAAATCTTTCTATTGTGTTACATAGCCTCAGTATTAGGCCTTTGATGGCCATTGACAAAATTTTTCTATGTCGAATCATTTTTGAGTTTTGGGGGTTTTTGTTAAAAAAACTAAAAGTGGTCAAAGTTACCCCGCCGGTCAAAGTTACCCCATTTTACGGTACCCAATTTGCGGCCAAATTTGAGGGTACTCCAAAATACAAATTGGCCAGGTATCAATTATTAATTTGCTTAAAATAGATGGTTTTTATAATTTTATAGATGACTGGGAATAAATGAGGTTTAAGGTCAAATAACTTTGAGGGCAAACAATGTCAGATTGTTATTTAGGTATGCAGTTAGCTAGCTACCTATGCCAATGCAAAATATTTCAACTTTAACATTCAAATACTTATACTGAGTAATACAGAAATTCTCCATTCACATGATTCACTGATTCAGAATTCAGAAATTTTAGATCCTCTCAGCAGGATGGAATTCTAAAATTTACAGTTCATATATTATTTTTGCTACTACACCTAGACCAGTTTTTCGATACAACATTATTTGAGGCAAAAAAATGAACTTCTTATAGGCTTAAACACGTATAGGTAAAGGTATAAGAAGTTTCTATAAAGTAATCACTTCACTTGGAAATGTTGCGTGTCTGCAGGACGGCTTGCACTCAACAATTAAAATTATAAAAAGTACTAGTCCGTTAAAGATTTGTCTCTTAATGTGACAGCAAAGAACTTTTCCATGATGCACACAATAAACACGCAATTCATGGGAGCGAGACTACATAGAACAACAAAAGCAGGCTCCCGGCATGCAACTGACAGAAACGAATGACGAT
>NW_025943694.1:0-561 GCF_000764305.2 Hyalella azteca | reverse complement strand
ACCTCCCATTTATTACCTTCATTCATTCTCTCATTTGCCTCAGTCATCCTCTCATTTATTTCCACTTTGTATTCTTCCCTCTTCTCCCGTTCCTCTTTATCCTTGGCACTCTCTTTGTATACCCTCCAGGCACTTTCCATCTGCTCCTCACATTAAACCACGTCCCTCTCTTATTATACCTCATGTAGCTATTCAAATACTCCAACTCATGCACCCCACACCAATCAATCAGTTCCCTTCCTGCCTCATTCCTATTCCCAATGCCATACCTTCCCCACTCCCCTTCCCTTTCAATGCCTCTGCCAACATTCGAGTTAAAATCTCCCCCTATAATCAATTTCTCACTTCCACCACACGCAACTTGGTTCTCAACCGCTCCTCAGTACCACTCATACCGTCTTCGTTCACTTTTTTATATTATATAAGTAAGAGCGTTTTCTTCTTTCCTATGGGTTTAATCTCTTCCGTAAATATTCCGATTTTCGCTTCATGTTTCATATTATATATTGTCTGGGCAGGTTTGAACATCCCGATGTACGGCGCCCTGCGGCGCTTTATCCC
>NW_025943693.1:25562-27246 GCF_000764305.2 Hyalella azteca | reverse complement strand
GTGAGGTTCAGCTTGTGACAATTTTTTTTATTTTTCCTTCGTTGGCAAGTTATACCGTATACGGCTTTACGTATATGGCTCCTGGTCAATGCAAGTTAAAAAAATCGGCCTAAGAAATGCCGGTCGTTTCTCCGTATATCTCACAAACAAAGGCAAAATCAAAAAAATTGTCACGAGCTAAACATCGCCGTTGGGAGGTTAGGTTTCTATATGCAAAGTTTTGTTCGAACCTCTTAAGTATTCTAGAATAGATCTCTGGTACATTGTAAATTTAAGCACTATTTTGCTGTTTAAATCGCGAATGAGGTAAACGAAAAAAATACTCGCCAACAAAGGCAAAACATAAAAAATTTTCAGGAGCTAAACATCTCCGTTTAGTATTCAGAAATCCATATTCAAAATTTCATTCAGATCTGTTCAGTGCTCTGGAAGAAATGGCCGGTACATTTCAAATTTTGGCACGTTTTGTCATATAACTCACGAATGAAGGCGATATTAAAAAAATTGTCACGAGCTTGACAGCACCATAAGGCCATAATGAATATGTGTACCAAGTTTCATCAAGCTATGTTCAGTACTTCGCGAGATATTCCAGGAACACTGAATTTGGACACTGGCCGCGAGTCCGGCCGTAACTTTGTCCAAAACGTCTCATCACATACATGACATACATAGTGAACACAACATAGTGATCTCGGCGCTGCAGTGTAGGCCTGATGTGGCCTATTGAATTATGAATGAATCAGCATTGCGTAAAAGTATGAAAAGACGATGTTGGGAATTTCTGAGGACAGTTATGTCTAGACATATTTTATTTACAAAAGATTTCGCACTCAAAACTATTTTCCATTTTTTACAATCATGAAATTATTTCTGACTCCTTTCATTAACCATAGAATCTTTAATAACCCTATCAGCGCACTAATAGTATATATAGAACAAGCTAAATCTGTCATTTAACACTAATATTTGTTTACTTCAGTCTTCATATGCCCAGTTTCTGAGGACTTGGTTATTCACCACTTGCGTCATGTCCGGACAGAATATTGCCTCACTTCCGGACGGTCTACGGAAGGTAAACAAACGATGTTCGACAGTTCGTATAAGAAATTTGTAGAAAATTTCTTCAAAAATAAATTTCTAGATTTTTACTTTCACAAAATTTCCAAATCAAGGAAAATCATAGATTATTGATGGATAATTAAACACATATTAAGTATTATACGTTTTCTGTCACTTGACCCTTGACAAAATGTATGTGCGCGCTGCGCCGACGCTTGCATGTGCTGCGCCGATACTTGCGTGCGCTGCGCCGACTCTTGCGCACACAAGCAGGGATGGCCAGAAGTTGCACCAACTGTGCACAGCAATGGCTTAAAAAAAGTTAAAATGCGAAGGAAAATTCACCGAAAACATACATCATCCTGACTGTGGGATGCAGAGTGTCTAGTATGGAATATATCTACTTGGCGAGCCGCGACTGAATTTTTTGAGCCGTGGTTTTATGGATTTGACAGCCGTGATTCCATTTCTACAAGCCATGATTCTATTTCACCGAGCCGTGAATTCCATATCTCGGCCATGAAAAGCCATTTACGAGGTGCGAATGCGAATTTATTTACAAAGTTTATGCACGTGTTACCCCAAATCTCTAATTTTACCCTTAAACAGTCAAACGGCAACA
>NW_025943693.1:0-25258 GCF_000764305.2 Hyalella azteca | reverse complement strand
ATCGCATCCGAGCAGGAATAACGTCCTTATACCTGAAGAAAGAACCAATTTTGAAATTATTTACCAGTAAAACATGCAAATTTATATTTGGGAAATATTTCAAACACAGCATTTTTAATTCTTTGGACATAGTTTCAGACGCACTACCAAAATAGGGCAATGTGCAATAAATAATTTTCTTACTATCGCATTCAGTCACAGTTTCAGAAAATTTGTTAGATAAGAAGCGTTTGATTTTACTTAACACAAGGCACGATGGAAAACCACTAAGCTGAAATATATTACGAATGAATTCGAATTCCAAATGCATATCATGGAAGGTAGAACAAACCCTATAGCCGCGGTATATCAAAGTTTGAAGACTATTCAATTTGAAACGAAAAGAGCAAAAGCTAAAGAAGCTCATATCCAAGCCGGTAAATGTCGGTTTCCGATAAACAGAAGTCTGAAAACGACCGCCGGATTTTGTGATTTTGCAATCGAGAAATGACAAGCAATTGTTGGATTCAAATTCCATAGTGAATTTTATTGAAGGATGTTTGAGGTTTAGATAATCAAAGAAAACGCTCGCATGAGAGGGATATGCTTGAAGATCAGAAAGGTATCATCTATATCCCTATTTTAAAAAAATAGGCTTAAAATCTATGGGGCAATCGGCCAACCAAGAAACCTCATGAAAGCACATGAAAATGTTAGCGAGTGTGGGACCAAGTGGAAGGCCCATTCCTAAACCATCAACTTTCTTATAAAGTTTATCAGCGAAAATGAAAAAAGAGTTCATGACTGATAATTCTAAAATCTTTTTGAAAAGATTGCGGTTAAGACCGATCACCAGATCATTCACATCCTTGAACAAAGAGTTGAGGCAGATGTCAATAGTTTATGTAAGAGGTATATTCGCGAACATATTTCCAACATCGAACGAACCCATAGTCAGGTGCTGAACATCGGTAAAATCTTTCAAACGGTCGACAAATGAGTACGTATAATCAACAGTAAACGGGTTAGTAGTTAGACAATTCAAAAAGGGAACTACAAATTTAGCTATGTTAAAGCTCAGGGTATTATACGCAACAAAAATAGGTCGGAATTGAAAACTGACAAGAATATTTGTACGATTTGAAACCGTAGAAGTGACGATACGTCAAGCTGTGAAGGTAACCAAGAAATTCTGGGCGGTTAGAAGTGGCCACATTTCAGGTTCATAGCAAGACGTTCAAATGCTAGAAGAAATTTGAAATAATCCAGTTTGAAAACAGGGAGACAAAAATCCAAACGCAAGCGAGAACTTAGTACGACGTTCAATATTATACTGGTACCTATACTGGTTTGGACTGGAAGTCGTTAAATTTGATTTCAAATTATTATATATTTCACGTTTACTTATTTTATAATTCTGATATCATTCCAGAAAATGTTTATTGTGTGGATGATAGTGTATGATTGTTAAAAAATAATTTTAAAGTCTTGAGCAAGATTAATGAACAGACATAATTACTGATGCTCGTCTGAACATAATTACTGATGCTTGTCTGAAAATAATTACTGATGCTTGTCTGAACATAATTACTGATGCTTGTTATGCAGGATATTGCGGAAAGGATTACCGCTCAGTGTTAAGAGTAATTGGTGAGTCCTGCGTCAAGTGACACAATTGTCATCGTTTTATTGATATCAGCTTGAAAAATAATTAAGTTAGGGATCTATTTTGCGTAATGTTCAGTAATTCTTTACTCATGTTCATGTATAACACGCGTAGGAAATTAGAATGATTGCAATAAAATTTGGAATAAAATTTTTGGAGGCCATGTTGGTCTTTTTCAATATCGATATGGTGAATTTTCTTGGCGTTTTCTTTGCTTTTAAATTCCTTGTGAACTTGCGATATAAGCAGACTAATGATATAAGTACTAATATGCTATGTGTACTGGTTAATTTATTATCCCTCTAGAATTCCACACTGCGCCTACTGCTACTCGAGATAAAAGCTTGTTCGTGGCTGCATTGTTTCATTTGTTTGCAATGTTACTGTTAGGTGATCTATAAACTGTTCCAACTTTCCAAGTTCCAACTAAAAGCTTATCCTTCTTTTGAAATTTGAAGTGGTATCTCACACCAGTGACACCACACTGGCACACTGATTCCCTTGCCTTGTCCAAACCTAAATTCAAATTGAAAAGTTGAGCACAAAATGACTTCCTGGACCTGACCCGCAGTCCCACACCGCAACTCCCCTGCGAGGCTGTGACACTGTGCTGTTTGTAAATTAGTAAAACAGTCAAAACCCTCATTCCCTCAAATCAATAGACAGTTCAACAACTTCAACTTCAACTGGCTTAACTTCTGCAACAGGATTCTTAAGTAAAACTTCTGTCACACCTAGCCTATCAGTATCACATCCAAACTCTCACTTTTTATTGTGGCTAAAAGTTCACTTCTTTTATCAATCGATGAGTCAGCATTTGTGTAAAAACACCTTAAAATAGGAACACTGTTAGCTACCTAGTTTTTAATTTGTACTCCCTATGATAGAGACACTATTAATTTGGCATCAGTGATCACTGATCACTCCTGCAGTCCTGCTCGTGCAGTCGTGCTAGGCTGAAGCGCTGAACTCGCTAACAGTTAAAAGTTACTCAGTAATCACTACTGAGATAGCATCACCTTCACGCATATGAAAGTATTTTTAAACTCAAGACGGTGCCAAGACCAAGTTCGATCTTCGTCCTGCCAAGTGTTTTGAGTAGAACATTGAACTAGCGCCACGTTCATTGTAACGGGCCTAACGGCTAATAACAATATGAAAGCCAAATCTTAACGGTTAACCAGACCAATTTATTTTTTAATATTTTACTGTAATTTAATCGATGCAGGGAATTCAACAATGGAAAATATGACGCAAAGCGTTATCTAACCTTTCAGTTGACGATATGCACGAACTTATTCATGACTATCGCAGCTAAGTAGTTAGGTATATCACAACTACAACTTCAGGCACGGACAATTTCAAATTATGAGACTCTCGAATAGATTTGAAATGTGGTAAGACTCCTGCATGTAATAATTACACCGTTTGTTGGCCTCAGAGCAGAACAATTTTGAAACCTTTTTCGCATTACATATAGTCTGACTATGACCATTCACACTACAACACCATATGGGTGATGTATAAGTATTCGATTTCATCTTCTACTTATTGCAGTAGCTCGACAAAGAGAGTTATTGTTACATTTTGACCAGTATTCAAACTCATAAAATTGATGATGATAGCTAATGTCATCACACATCGGTAAACCAATGAAAATATATTACAAATTTTGATTATAGGGGTATCGAATTCCTCAATTCATCTTCAGTAGATCTTTAAATTTACCAAAAATTCAACGATATCCTTATGCGTCCTTGCCTGCTCATCAGTGACCGCCCCAAAGGATTTGAGGCGTGGTGACCATGAAAGGACGTGCAGTGTCAAGCGCTCAGAGTGAAGATAAAATATTCCCCTTCGCAGCATATGCTTCCCAAAGCCTTGACAAAATTAATCATGAGCAATAGGGGCTGATTTGAATAACTATTTTTTGTGTTTTAATGTATATTACAAGAACAATTTTCTGAAAAATTTATATATCTACAGCAGAATGTAAGAGTACTTCGGTGATTCTACCTACATCGTGTACAAGATGATACCATGTGCTTGGAGATTAGTATAATGCACCATGAGTATAATGGTTCAGCGGAGCTCTTTAAAGTTGCAGGAGCTCAAAAACACAATAATCTACCGATGAAGCCATCAATCTCTTAGTAGTCCAAACTTTACACAGAGATAGGCATGATTTTGACTGAAAATATTACCCTTTTCATATAATCAAACTCATTATAGTTACCCAGCGCTTTCTAGCTCATTTGCTTAGTCATCCTTCAAGAGTTCCAACGTGAAGATCCGCAAAACATCAAAGTGCTTTGTTTTTGAAGCTTCACAGCAGCGAATTTTTCAACTGTAGCCTGCAAAATTGAGTGGTATAAAATAAAATCAGGTACAACATTTGGAAATTAGTTCCCTCTGTATTTCATACTAAACTTGCAAGTTTTTGTTGTATGTACCTTGTATTTTTTCATCACGCGCATTGTGCGGCCATTGTGTTATATTTACACATCGCGTCCAATTTTTTTGCGAGACAGTAAAAACAGTGAACATAGAATAACCAGTCAATCACAGGTTCACAAATATTTTTTGATGGAATTTCGGTATAACCGATACTAGATTCATGACAGGATACTGGAACACATAAGAGCCAATGGTGCACATGCAGAAACTCTTGATAACGAGTTGTCCGAATGTCAGAACGTTTTTTTCTAATTATATGAATGAGAGCTTATTGAACAATTTGTTTCGTCTCGATGACCGGCCACTTGAGCATCTCCTTCTCAAGTCGGGATCACGAAATATTCAAGGACAATTGTTGCCGATAAAGCGAATATTTTCTGACTTGTGATGAAGTTGCACGTGTCCAGCACTGTACGTATTTACAGGGCATGCGATATCATACGGTTTTAAACGTCATAACTGAACCCTACTAGATTTTTCATCTTTAATAAAAAACTCGTCTGACCATAACATCCTGTTGTGTACTTGAGATTTTAATTGGAAAACTGCAATAGTTGTATTATAACATAATTGTAAAATCAATTATTTTACATTTGATACTTGGAGGTAAGGAAATCTGGGGCATCGCGTTTCTGAGATTGTGCTTCCCGCCTCCCGCGATCGATCAATGGAAAATATATTAGCGTAGATCGCAGAGGCACTAACGCTGAGCACTTTTAAGAGTATTCGTGAAAATAATACTTATTAGAAATTTAACAGCAATCTCTCTCATCGAGCAATGATCGAGAGAGCTTAAATCATGGCAATCGAGTATAAGACGACATTTTAAGAAATGATTCCATTAGACTAAGCGACTTCAATAATGAATGGAATAAGAAGAGAACAAAGTTAAGGCTATTCTTTATCACTTAGCATGAAGTTAATGATTCACAGAGAATTTTTGGCCGCTGTGGAGATGAGATCATTGGCCTTTTGCAGCTCGATGTTCTGCACCAGGATGCGCTTCTGCCGCGCTCTGCTGCCCTGAAATAGTAAAAAAATATAACTCAGCACTCACTGCAGTGAGTGTCAGAGAGCGCATTTTCTCGTCGACGAAAACTTGAGGTCACGGACGGACGGATAGACAGACAGACAGACGGACATGGCGAGCACAATAGTGCATTTTTTCCATAAATGAGAAAATGCGCTAAAAATACATTACCATAATACTACCAGCGGATATGATGCATAAAACTAATTTTCTATTAGCAACATCAACTTATTTCTATGCCTTAAAATGATCTTTGCAGGGTAAAAAACATAATTTTTAACATATCTGTAGATGAACTATGTTAAAGTGTTTGGAGCTACACTTGAATGATATAGGAGAGATCCAGGAGCCTATCAACGCTACTTATCATGGAGGAAAATTACGACGGCATGAAAATTTAGTGTTAATGGTGAAAACGTGCGGTAAAAAACAGGTAAGGAGGAGGATGAATTGTTCAAGTGGAATTATATATATAATTTGCCATGTATAAAGTTACTCGGAAACGCAAATTTATTCCCTTTGAATTTCAAACACGAGGTATAAAAGGGAGGTCAATGCAGCAGGTACGTCGGGAAGAACATTTTTGAATTAACTGACTTCAGTTTCAAAATTATTAATTGGATTCGAGATAACGAGATTCTGGATTCAGAATGACGGATTTGACGAGGGATTCACAAATTGCTAGTATTATATACGTACCTCGAGCAACGCGAGAACAAACAACGTTCAGTCAAAGCTAGGATGTTCCGAAAATGTTTTCGCAAATTTAGACAAATTTTTGACTAATTTCTGATACATTATTTACAGCTTGAGGGCAAAGGTTTGAGAAATACCGAACAATATCAGGGTCTCCCCTGTCTCCAGCTACGTTAGGTAATTTTAAACATGCTTGACGCATTTGTCTTGGCATACAACCGTATATTTCAAAGCCTAAAAATATTTTCATTGGATTTAATGTTTTCCTAATGGTATTACTAACTTTGACTAATATATAGAAACAAATAAAATTCTTATAACACACCTTGTCCAGAGAGACGTCAGTCTTGCGTACTTGCAGCACGCGGGCCAGGAACTTGATGAGCTCGGCGTTAGCTTGGCCGTCCTGCGGCGGAGCGGCAATTTGTATCCCTACGCCTTCTTCACTCATACCTGCTTGGCCATATACGAGATAGTTAGATCATTTAGTGCTTAGGACTGTTTTTTCGTTTAGATGATGCAACGTTGTCTTGCTCGTAAAATGTAAATCGAATGAAACCTATATCCATTCAGAAAAATTTATTAAATTCTCATAAAAAGATTCCTAAATGGGCACTTATATAGGGACAGTTGTGATAGCTAGTACTAGCGGCCAAACATATTTGATTTATGATACAGTCACTTGCTATAAGCGCTTTACTTAACCAGTTCCCTTATACACAATGCCACTTGCCTAATAATATTTGACGGTAGGTTCTAGCTAGGTAGATAGCCTATATTGGCAGCCACACGTTCCGCCAGGTGAACGAACCTTAATCTATGACTACCGGTAGCATAATGCCATAATTCATTAGTTAGGATAGATTATTACTAATAACTCGACTGTACTCACCTGTGATGGCACTCTCTTTAGCCCCAGGTTTGGCAAGGACTGAGATGACAACATTACCGGACTTGTCTAATGTTATGGGAGATGCCACAGTTCCAGCTCCCTGAAAAGTAAATTGGTTGTCATTTTTTTAATATTCTGACACGATAGGCATTGTAGATACGCTCTTAAATTTTTCCGTATTATTACAGCTCCATGCTCTAACAAATTATACCGTATACCGGTACTATACTTACACTGAACAATAAACTATGAACACGGAGCCACTCTACTTACAAGTAAAATTCGAATAAAATTTACGCCTACCTACGTAAATTTTACATTTCAAATTATTTGATTCTACACGTCCCCTTTCTATATATCTTGATTCCATCAATGAAAATCAAGTTTTACTTGAAAGTATTTTCGAAGGACAATGAGTATCGTGGATACGTATCTGCTGAACAGCCCTATATATTTCCAACGCCAGGCTTCAAATGAAAGCACAAATGTACATGAATATGTAATAGCTTTGTGAAATTTTATTTGCCCGAAGTTTAACACAGTAAATACAATTCACAGGAGCGATTTGAAGGCGCATCCATAATAATGACAATCCCTAACATGTTGCGGCATCACCAGGGTGGGCATAAAAATGATAAAATTATATTCTTAATAATTCAATCACCAAGTGATTGAGAAAAAGGGACTGAAAGTGAATTTAAAATATTAAAGTGTGATTCTTAATTGAGAACGATCACATCTTATTCGTAACGAGATATTCAACTTTGCTCAAAATTTCAAATTTCGAAATTCCGTACAGAATTTAGTTCAAAATCAGTTTTTACAAATAATGTTTTAAATTAGGGAAATTTAAATCTGTTATGGCAGGGGAGCCGATTCGCTTGAGTACCGTGCAGACTGCAGACTGTCAATTGAAAGAAATTCAACAGTACATTTATGTACTGGTGAATTTTCAACTTACTAACGTCACATCGTTTACTTACAGCTGCAGAATTGTGCTCGTTGCATGAACTTGATTGAGATTTCTTCTTTCCCATTGCTAAATGGCATTGGAAAAATGTTCTTGATAATTGAAGAGTTGCTATTAGCGTGTCCCTCTTCATAAATATTTCATTAGATCACAGAACAGAACTCAGCCTCAAAAACTTCACACCCCCTGAGATCCGATCTGAGAGGTTTTGTTTACGGAAGAGCCGCTCGCTTCCGAATTTTCGTAATTGAATGAATAGAAAATAAGATAAATCTTGCCCTCACTTGCAATAGGCGGCTTAAATTAACTTTTTCGTAACTCCTATGTGTTCAATAAATTTAATTTTCCATCGACCATTCAATAGATTTGTCAATCAATTCGGTAAATCCTTTGTTTTTTTCTATTCTTGCCGGAAGTTTTACAGTACCTCTTGTTTTGCACAAGCTTCGTTCAAGACTGTTTTTGGTGGCAAAGGAAAGCTTTCAAAACCAACGTCCTCACTGGTCCTTTCTACTCACCTAAGACAGAGAGGTCTGCCGCATTGGACTTCGTATTTCGTCAAGTATAGTGACATAATCAGTGACCAGAGAGGATTATCCCATTTTAACTGGCTGGTGAGATTTATGGAAAGTGCATGTTGATTGAAGGTGGGGTAACTAGCTCGGGCCTCGGTTTACGTTTACCCGGTGGCCGGTGCCGGCAACCCGGGTAGGTCTAACGTCTACACTCTACTGAGTACTGAGTCTACACTACCTAACTAGCCTCGAAGACTCGTAGTCTTAGGCAATGAGCGGCGAGTGCAAACGACTTGGTGTCTTGGTGGCGGTGCCGCGGTGGCCGGTGGGTAGGTACTGCTACTGGGTACGGCCGTACGGGTAGTACTACCAGCACAAATGAGCACATGGGTTTGCCGTATGAGCCTGGGGGGCCGGGGGCTGCGGCCTGCCAATCCCATTGGATTGTATTTGTATAAATAAATAATGTATAATGATAATATATTTAATTTACTGGAAATTCTAGCTACCTAATTAAATTAGGACAATTTGTCATACTGGCAGCCTGTGAACGTCAGGGCTGGGCTTACGCCTACGAAGTGGGTAAGGTGATGCGACAGTCCGGTGCGGGGCCGTTCCCATTTACGGCAGTCTGGTGCGGTCTGCGGACCCTGTAGCTTACGGCATTTGTAAGAAGTGAAGGTATGGGCTTAGATCATTGGCGTAATGGCGTTTGAGCTATTGGGCGTAATCCATTTGGAGTATCAGCTTGTGGGCTGAGGCATTGCTTGTTTCAAGCTGGTGTGGCAAGATGAGGCAAGTAAAACAGCTGCATAGGTGTTAGGATGACTATTTCTATTGCATGTAGAGTGTTGGCATTGGCTCTTGGGCTGATTTAAGAGTCAAATTTTTGGGCTATGGCAGCGCTCCCCTAATTTTCACGTTGGCTGCAGTAGCCAGTAGGTAGGACCGTAGGCAGTAGACTAGGAACTTGAAATTTTGCAATGTTGCTAGCTCAGCTCTAGGCTGTAGGCTCTAGCCTCAGCCTGTAAAATTATGTCTAAAATAATTTTCCAGACCTAGTATTTCACTGTATTTGAGCCTGAGTGCTGTCAAGTTTCAAGATTTTTCTGAAGGCAACTGGCAAGAAATTGCCATGTGTGATATCAGAATGAATTAGCTAAACTTGAATGAAATAACATTATTAGAAGCCATAGTGCATGTTATCTAATATAAAATTCTAAAATATCTTAAATCCAAACTAAAAAATTTGGCTCATTATTAATTAGCCAAAACTGCTCATTCCCTTCTTAGCCTGCCCTACGGTGGCGTATTTATAGATATTAAGCCAAACAAGTTTTTGCTAAAAAAAATCTGCCTGCCATTTCAGCATGTCAATTGATTCTATTTCTTTCCAAATGTGGCTTGTAATAAGTATTTTTCTTTGTAGCATTTAGAAACTCATCACATGTGCTGACCTTGATAACTTGTGCAGCTCTAAAATGTGGTTTTAATGATGCATCACTTTAACTGCTATTGTTTTGAATGTATAATTTATACAGAGAAAATCTTTTAGAATTTTGTTCTTATCATAAAATTCTTTTGCAGGTTGATGGAGAAAATTACCACGTCCTGCGAACTGGTTGCTGGCCATACATCAAATACCACTGCACTAAGAGACCTCATGAAGACTTGCAGTTTGAGGACACCACTTTTAGAATAATAAAAACTATCAATATTGGAATTCCTTGCCTTGCTTATGGTGCTGCTGCAACTTTCCTCATCAGTTGTGAAGAAGAAATCAGAACTCCCCAAGGAGTTGTTAAAATTTATTTTCTCTATTTAGAAGACAAAGGAGCAAGACATTAGCCATCAGCCTATGCTGGACTGACATGACTGGTTTGAATTTTGAAGAAATTTCATTGAACTAAATTTCTTTCAACTTCTGTAAGATATTAAAAATATTTACAATAACTAATATTTTCTCACATACTATATCTTCTTATAAAATTGCAGTATATTGAATTCAACTTATTTGTATTGAAATGCAGTAATAGTTTTATGTAATGAAAACATTTGTAATTTTATCCTAGACTGCTTGCAACTATTCATCTGTTCATATGATTCCGATTTTTACCTGCCCAATAAATTTTCCTCATGGAACGATCATAGTTACAATTAGTAATAATTGTTCAGCATTAGCTTGCCACCTTGCCTAATATACGATTGACTATTATTTAATTTTGACAACACTCCAATCCTTCTCTCTCACATTGGCATCATAAACTTTATTTTGCGAATTTTTTTATTACTAGGTACAATTTTACAGTAATTTTTTCATAGCACTATCCACTTTTTTCAGACTGATAGAAGAAGTGCATCATTGGGCAATGACAGTCCAACAGATTTTTCTGAGAACTGCTCCAGAGGCATGGAGCTGTTTGAAGGGCATCTTTTGCATCTACAAACCTCCAAGAATCAGCATGAAAAAAGTTGTTGACTGTATTAGTTGGAACTTGACTGATGAACTCAACAAAATGAAATATTTTAAGCCAGATGAACTGGGGAATGCTAAAGGTTACTATACACATTTTTGTTAATGTCTACCCTAAAATTTTTTTGGTACAAGTTTTCAGTAGTTCTCAATCTACCAATTGAAGTACGTTGAGGCTTCTTACTGTACTTTTTTTTAGTACCTAGCATTGATGAAATTATTTTGACATTATCATATTGCCTTTGCTTTAGGTTTCGAGATAGTTAGGATAATTCACAATTTATAATAACTAATTTTTGCAGGCGGCGTCCACACCTCGCTCAAGCACGTAGATTACACGTACCATCCTCTGGCTCTTGGAGAATTGTATCACAAGGCTGACTTTACTTTCTCCTTTGTAGACAAGATGCTGCCTATAGTCTCAGGTAAGGAATGGTTTTGAATCATACCTATCTCATGATATGTGATGGCATAAAAAAATTCTAAGTTCTTCATCATCACAAATTCTCGAATGTCTATTACCTATACAAATTTTGTTTTGAATCTTCTTCAGTCATCATACTTTCCTTAGCTTGAAGAATAACTCACTGTGTTTTCCATTGTTCTAAAGCACCTACGCGTCTAAGTTGTTGATGCGTAGTTAAGCACCTAGGTCTTAGCAAAGCCTCATCGTGTCTTTTAGAAATTTGGTAAGCTCATCCTCTTAAATGAATGAACGATTGCAAATTCATAGACCCGCTTTGTAGATAAACCGTTAACCATAAACTATAGCTGGTCTTTTAATCTCATTACTCATGAGAACAGATTAACTATGAAAAGACGGCGTTGCGAATGAGTTATTCACGGATGATGATTGTGAGCAGGTGTGTGTGTGATTGGCTTGGGCGAGGAAAGCCGTTCAGTGGCCAAGAAGCTGAAAGCTGCTCAGCTGCTAAGTACCTACACCCTCGAGGGCAAACTTGGAGTTGCTACTCGGGATTACTACTACACTGGTACGCATATTACTAGTAAATAATACTAGCTTTGCTTGTATGTTTTTACTTTTAATATGTTTTTACAAATTATGGAAGACGTAAATACTTGCAATGCATGTGAACATTTCAACATAATTTATTCGCGGTATACTTCGCCGCACGTTTCTACCGTTAATTATTCTTGTCTTGCGTCTCGGTTTTTGTAGTATTTTCTACTAGTCAGTAGATTTTTAATCGATCTGCGTGAAAATTAACAAAAATTAGATTTTTCACAGCAATGATGTGGAGCATCTTTTAATTAAATCACTAAATCAATTAAATCACATTTCAATTAAATCACTGCAAGATGTTACATTCTAACTTATTCACAAGTTAAATGAGACTTACATCTACTTATTATAGAAATTATCTTTTTACCAGGTAACGCAGTTGAAAGAACGACGTACGACCACGTGACGGCGAGCAGATTGGAGCGCGTGCTAATGAAAATTCAGAGTCACAACCAGAGAAGACTTATCGACCAACTTGGTTTGCTCCCAAACTCTCAGGCAATAAATTAAGCTTAAACGTGCACGGTTTACGGTTAACACCTAATCGCGTTTTTTTATTCTGTGACTATTTTAGAATAATGAACGAAAAATTCCGATTCAAGGCTATCTTTCATTTTTATCAGAACGTCATGATTAATAATAATTCATTCATAAATTCGTTCGTAAGATTAACCGGTTTTCTTCTTTCGTAACGTCACATGAATTTTCTCATTTCCAGGCCGCGTATGAAGTGCTATCTAAAGGGCTGGTTCGACCTAACGCAGTTCAAGAAGTGGTTCTTTATGGAATAAAATTGATCGAATTCAAACGACCGCACTTTTCAATTGGTTAGAAAACTTCTAGATTAAATGAACATAACGGAAATAACGTTCTTATAAAATATTCAGATCGAATAATAGCAAGCTTCTCTGATTGTTATAGAAACCGATACGGAATATGTATCAAATAATGCGAGACAACTTGATCCAGGCATCCATTTCGGAAGATCAAAAATAATTTTTTGTGCAGAAGTGACTGGCGTGAACATTCACGCTGATTACCTGCTGAACCTCATCAACGACATCGGGCTGATGGCGCGGAGCACAGCACACACCCTGCAGATTAGATGCATTCGACAAGGCTCGTTCACCCTAGACCTCGCATTAATCCGTAAACAGTGGTTTGCAGAGCACATAATCAACAATATAGCGGTGTGCAAACCGTTCATAACGAAAATGGAGCATGAACATGTCAACCTTCTCAGTCTGCAAGATTATCAAGAAGAACAAAGAATAGTTTACAAAAAACAATTAGAAGAGAAGATCTCAGTGCCGAGCGAAGATATTAAGCTTTTAGGACCAAGTAAGGACGTCAACTTGGATGAAAAATGAGCCCAATAATAAGAGTAGATCAGTATTTCAATTTATTCAAATCCCTCTTGTATACATTATAAAATATCGTGTATGATAATATATATTCATATTGGTTTTTCTGTATCATTTGATCTATCTTTACACACTCATAATATGATAAAAGTCAAATGTGCAATTGGCAACAAGAATTCATTTTCATGAAATAAAATGTATGAAAGAAATAGCATCGGTTCGACAGTCAATTCAGTCAGTTACCGTCATCGTGAAGAACACTCTAAGAGCTACCAACATTGAATCTGCATGCTCGTTCACGTGATGAATTCCTAATCTTCGTGCGTCCAATGGGGCTTCCTCTTCTCGACAAAACTACAGATGCCTTCTTGACCATCTGCCATGTTTATGTTGTTCACCATTACATCAGCTCCTGCCCTGAAGAAAATAATCCGTTTTTCAGGTTAAATGCTCGCTTCTTGTCTCCACCCTATGACAGATAATCGCGTCCAGAGTGGGAGAGGTCATAAAAAATTACGCAATGGAACACTAAAAAATGTATTCAATTCTCAGCAATTGTACTACTAATCCAGCGAATTGCTATGAACTAACCCAAAGCACTTACTTGTAAGCATTTTCTTCAGTGAGTTCTGCTTGCTGGTACATGAATCGCTTGCCAAGTGCCAAGACTGCCCTGCTTTTGCTCACTATACTTTCGACCACGCATTGCGTCTCCTCTTCTGTAATTCAAATTTTTAAAACTAAAGGGCACAAGCGTGGCAGTAATTTGAGACAAGAATTCGAGGTTTACGACTATGACCTGTGTGTACGATTGACTTGCTGTAAATTTAATATTGAAAGAGCACACAAGTAAACACCATAGAGAACGATGAACGTTTAGGAGTTGATACACTTGAATTGATGTGAACGAATTATCGTTGCACGCCATGCAACTGCAGTATCAAGAATTAATGCTGTAGTCAGCATATTTTAATAAATTTTTGCAGACAACACCGCAGTGGATTTTGATACATATTGAGTCAATTGTGAGCTTGTTGAAAGTCAGTAGCTTAATTTCGTTTCCACGAAAAAATCTGATAGCTTGCATAACAGAATAACAGACAGCATAACACTCTAATTGCATGCCGACTTAAATACTTGCCTAGTTTATCCTTAGGTACAACAAGGGACACAAGTCCTGCTGTGAATGCAGTTTGTGCGGAGATGGGGGATCCTGTGAGGAGCATGTACGATGACAGTTTCCTTGGCACGTTACGCACTAGCGGGACACCAGGGGTGGAGCAGAAGATGCCAACACTCCCGCTGAACAAAAGAAGTTTGATGAAAAATGGTTATATATATTACTGCCAATAAAACATCAAATTGAATACCTACTACCACACTAAAAAACATAAAATCAGTACCAAATAGTTCAATCGCTCAAGTAAACCTGGATAAAATATGGCTAGCAGTGGAAAAAAACTCTATGTATCAGAATGAAAAACGAAAACTTTTCAGGGATGCATTGAAACGGTACATCATTTTATTTACCTATTATTAATGCAGTAAAAAAGTAATGTATCATAAACGAACTCACCCAGGAGTAGAAAAGGACGATGTATCACTGGCAACAACAATGTCACAAGCAGCTACTAGCTGGCATCCTGCAGCAGCAGCAATGCCATCCACCTGAGCTATCACTGGTACAGGCAGTGAACGCAGCCGTAGCATCAAGCGGTTGCATGACTCAAACACAGCTCGGTGGGACTCAATGTTGCCACTGTGCTGCATAATTAAAAAAAATATATATGATGGTTATAATTAAAAAAAATATATATGATGGTTAAGTTCCAACTGTTTTGTAAAAGTTTTTGGAAAAATAAAAAATGAACTTTTGGAGCAAAAGGTCAAAGAAGAGCTTCATTTTTTTTTTTAAATTGAAGTTTACATTAACAACAGTAACGGATTTCAATATTAAAATTTTGTATAATAAAATGCTGTAGGTACCTCCTTGAACATTCAAATGTAACTAGACCATTCCCCAGACTGTGAGTTGATCACTCATGCATATATTCTATTAACAAATAGTGAAAAAAAATAAAATACATAGCTACTCTTTTTTGGCACCTCACTATTTCTTTGAGATTATGACCAGCAGAGAAGACATTGCCTTCTGCCCGCAGCAGAATGCAACGCAATGAGCTGTCATCTGCAACAGCCGAGTTGAGCGCCTCCAACATTTTCATTGATAGCGAGTTCCTGAAACACAGCTATTCTTTGATAATTATAGCACAATAGCCCAATTAGAAAATGTTGGTCAAGCACCAAGTGCCTATCTGCACAAGTGGGGTTTCAATGAAATTTCTATCCTCACAAGTCACAACCATTGACTTATTCTTCCAGTAGAATCTCAGAGATAAAAATTTATCTTGCATGCTAGTCCATTCATCTTTCCATGCACCAAGAATAATTATTAGAGTATATTGAAAGGAATACATGGCTATTTTATCCTAAAATACTTCCAATATACATATAGGTACATACTTTCTACCTATTCACCACTTTTAAATGAGTAACAAGCCAAAGAATAAGTAATAGCAAATACTTCATTTTAATATATTTTATCTACTCCTATTAACTTAACATATTCAACACTATAATTCAAGCCTGCTCAGATTTATGAAGTAATTAAAATAGTTACCTGGTCCTTATGTCAGTCATAGTAATAACACGCACACCATCTTTCATGACAACATCTAGCAATCCAGAGATGCCACTCATCCATCTTGCAGAAGGAAGAGCTTTTAGCAGTAAGGGTTTCACCTGAAATAATGAGAAAAAGAATGAAACAAATCTCAAATATAATGTGTGTGTTTTACCAGCGATTGGCAAAAAATGTGTGGCAAAAAAGAAGTTGGTCAAGGGTCCACCGTCCTGGACGGTGGACCCTTGGGGACGGTGGACGGTGAACCTTAGTCCCATAATTAAAATTCAATTTCATTGGAGACAACAAACTAGCTTCATAGTTCATGGGAGATTGGGAGCCATAGCATTTTAGAATCTAATATATTTTTAATTCACTGAGTTTTGAAATTTCATTGATAGGTTGATGTTCCTTGCCTGCGCAGGCTCCCACTGTGCAGAGAGTGAATGAAGATTTTAAGACCTACGGCGACGCATTATTGGCAAAATTTTCGCCTTCAGAAGATCTTGCCTCGTAAATGGCTTTTCATTAAAAATTACCCGGCGACGCATCTTTAAAATGGCCGGCGACGCTTTGGGCTTAAAAATCCATATATTGCTGACGCTGCATCCACCCTCTGCAATCTGCATAGTGGCATAGTGGCAAAGCAGAGAGTTTTTTAGACTCTCCCTCAAGTTCATTTCTGAGTTCTATAAGTAGACCAGTAAAGTATCCTGGATACCAGCATTATCATACTTAAGAAATTGGTTTAAATCTTGAGTAAATGAGGAAATTAAAAATGAACTGATTCTAAAAAAGCTCTGGTTTGCCACTATGCATAGTGGTGCGCAGCCTGCCTAGACCCTAGAGCTTTCAGCTTTCCAACCATTTTTGGAACCACAAGATTCCAGCTGTAGTTGTAGTAATTACCTAATATCTAATTGTTAACAAAATAGCATGATTGGGCCTTGATTTTCGGCCTAGGTATGGACGAGCCTAGTTAGCTATCCCTATAACTATAAGTATAGGCTATATCACTCTTCAGGACTCCAGTTGACTTACCGATTGGGACAAAATCATTCTTTACGTTATAATTTTTACGGAATATTAGGTAACTGTTGACAAAAATGAGCGCATTTATCACTAGTTCTTCTGTTTACATTTCTGAGTGGAAGCCGAAGCACAGAGGTAAATTAGATGGCCAGCATGTCACTTTGCAAGGCACACGTACTGTCACGTACTGACGTAGCTGCATCGGCTTTTGCTCCTTTAAGAGCACTGAAATCCGGAAGACCGGAACTTCGGAAGGTGGAACGTGTAAGCCACTCCACTCTCCAAACGCTGAAAAGAGCGGGTTGTAGTTGGTTCAGCAGCAGGGCAGATGACGCGTAACAATCCCACCATAACAGTATGTGTCATGATCGCTCCAACATTAATGTCAGACTACATGAATTATAGGATTGATAGTATTGATTCATCAGCAAGTTTAACACAAAATTTAAGCTTAGTCCTCACTACTGTGTCCTAAAATCATTTAATAATTAATTATCAAGTACATAACGTGAGTGTGCTATCAATACTGAGGAAGGAAGGCACTTGTTTCATTCGCACGGTACACCTTAAATTGGCATTTAAAAAACAATGTCCCATAGATTTTTGTGCGTGTTATTTGGTTAATGGTGAGTCGTACTCGTATCCATGGGTGAACTATCTACTAGTTCAACCATGAGTCGTATCTTTCGAATCTGGAGTTTGAAGCATGCAGGCGCAATTTTTTGTTTAAACTCTACCCATTAAGTTACGTAAGTTGTAAAGAATGAGCAGGAAAATGGAAAATAACAGCTTTATTTTTTTTAAGTGGCGTTGAACGCTATTATTAATACACTACACACTTTGGACATCCTTTCCTCTCCTCACAAAGAGAGTAAAGTTTAATTAAACGTTTCGCTGTAAGTTGCTCGCTGGTACGAAGACGAGCTGGTACGAATACGCTGGTGCGAAGACGAACAAGGGAAGTCATTGAGAATAATGGAGAGATGAGTGCCACCCTGGCATGAGGTCTAGAATGCTGCCGCATTCACGGGGTGTTCTGCATATAAGAAACGCTTGGGAGACGCTTCTTAGTCCCATAATAAGAGGCGTTTCTTGGTCACATGCCTCTGTATACGATGAATTGACCATGAATGTCTCCGTAGACAAGAGGTTAATTAAATTAGCACTGGAGCCAGCACTTGGTCTAAACATGCACAGGTGCAATAAGCCTAAAAGCTACGAAGTCGCAAACCATGCTAGAAGCAATGCATTCTACTCTATAGCGCCGTAGTATATCCGCAGCCACTTCTCAACTCAGTGTAGTTTTCACGCATTTGCCAGCCCTAGCATGGCCCTATACGTCCTTATTTACTCCGCATCTCCACGTCAAAGATTTCATTTACAGAGATTTTCCGGAAAAAACGACGCCGAAATCATTTTTCAGTGACATTAAAAAAAAAGCACTGATATTTCATATGTCCGTAATTTTCCTGGTCTAGAATGCTGCCGCATTCACGGGGTGTTCTGCATAAAAGAAACGCTGGGGAGAGACGCTTCTTAGTCCCATAATAAGAGGCGTTTCTTGGTCCCATGCCTCTGTACACGAATAGCATTGACGACCATGAATGTCTCCGTAGACAAGAGGTTAATTATATTAGGACTAACGCTTAGTCTAAACATGCACAGGTGCAATAAGCCTAAAAGCTACGAAGTCGCAAACCATGCTAGAAGCACTGCATTCTACTCTATAGCGCCGTAGTATATCCGCAGCCACTTCTCAACTCAGTGTAGTTTTCACGCATTTGCCAGCCCTAGCATGGCCCTATACGTCCTTATTTACTCCGCATCTCCACGTCAAAGATTTCATTTACAGAGATTTTCCGGAAAAAACGACGCCGAAATCATTTTTCAGTGACATTAAAAAAAAAGCACTGATATTTCATATGTCCGTAATTTTCCATGATTTTTCTGGAGACAGGTGGAGAATCACATTTATCAGTGATTGTCCATGATTTTCCGAAAGCACACTAACAAATCATTTTTCGGTGATTTTTCGAGAAAAAATAGATATGAATGAAATTATTTGTCCTAAAATTTTCCGAAAAACATCGGAAAAATCTTTAGTCGATAATTTTTCTGATTCACCGACAAAAAACAACCCAAAATATTTTTTGAATTTGCAAACATAAAAAATGATATCAAAAATGCAGCTCATGTCTCGAGAAGATGTAGTATGTTAATATCATAACAAAGTAATCTTTAGAACTAATTTGTTATTTAATATTCCACTTTGCGAAATCACAGCATTTGAATTGGATTAACACAATAGTTGAAAATGATGTTGAACTTATACTGTTTAGTTAGAGTTTGAATAAAATTGTAACGAAAAACCTGCCTGAAATTTTTTTCCAATATTGATTTGACAAAAAGGGCGAACAAAGCCGCCAAAATTTGTCGAAAAAAGCGATAAAATCACAAAATCAACTTCGGTCTTGGAGAAATGTTTCGTGGTCGCTTCTCCAATCTCATATCATATTTACACATATTAGATGAGTGTTGAGTAAAATAGAGAACCTTCTAATATATAGAAAACTAAATATTGGGGGAGATATTCGGTGCAAAAATCAACATTAATTTGTATTTACAAACTTGCGCTGTAATAAAATAATGTATAAAAAACTCATACTAACCTGAAATTAGCACAGCCATTCGCTGCGCAGCTGAAAAATTTACAGATTTTCTCGTGTTGATGGGGATTAAGTTCGTTTGCGGCGGTTATTTGTTAATTATCTAATTCAAAATCTACTGATCCCAAATATCTGATATTAATAAATCCACTGCTCATTTGCGAAATGAGTTTGTTGTAATCTAAGTTAGTTTGTGGCAGTTATCCTTAAATTTTATTATTCAAAAGCGGCTGATAACATTTCCCGGAAATGGTTACAGCCACTACTCTAGTGTACAATTAACATATATTTCAACTTTGTTTGAGACCCAAATTTGTTTTCGGCAGCTATCGGGTAATTGTCTTATTTTGAAACGACGAAACCCACATACATGGAACTATAGCAGCCTCTGTACAGATGTAAACGTAACTCATTTATCGTGTTTGTTAGGGATCCCAATTAATTTGCAGTAATTATTGGTAAGAATGTACGCCTTCAAAACACTCATTTCAGTGCTTTCTCCATTACTTTAGAGGTAATAGACTTAGATCTTTGTATTTTCAGTTAAAACATGAGCCTCGTTCTATAAAAGATGTACAGTAATTATCAGGCTTGTATTGCTTTAAATGAAAGCAAATAATGCTAAGTGAAAAACCTACATTTTAGAAAAAAAATATTATTATGTTAAAAAATTTGCTAATTTGCTGAGTGCATTACATGCTTAATAATAATTCATGCCTAGAGAGCTATAATATATTTCCTAATTGTCAGCCTTTATTAAGGATGTCCTTACCTTACCTTATGACCTTGTGATGAGTTCGGGACTTCCTAGTCCCCGGTCACGCTGATGCGCCGCCTTCGTCGTCCTCCGTCTCCGAGTCGTCGTCGGGTGTAACGTTGGACGTGTTCCGTCTATTTGCCCCTATTTGTCATGAGTATCCATACGATCTAGGTCCGTGTCGGAAGCATAATATCAACATGCAGGTAACATGACGTATATTACCGTCTATTAGGTCTATTGCCTATGCTTGCTTCGTTTCTTCGCTCGCCTTTCATCTTTTCATGGATTTTCAGTGGGCTTATAGTCATGACTAATTCTTCTAAACGCGTTTCATTGCTTGTTTAATTGTACGAAAAAAAGAATGTGAAATGGAGTTTCCCGGTTCAATTAAAACAAACTCTAATTTAAAATAGTCATGATTAATTATTTTAAACTAATTTCAGGTATATTTCTTTCGCAGGTATAATTGTTTTAAAGAAAATAGCAATAAAAATGAATTTATGGTCTCGAAAACATTTATTAAAAAACAAAATTGAGTTTACATGCACTTGTTAATAATCACTAATTTCAAAGAAATTTCAACGCTAGAGACAAACAAGATCAACATATATTTAAATTATTGCTTCATTGATACAGTCATGTAATTTACACGATGGAAGTTGCTCAGAACTTTTTGGATTGTTTACCAGTTACATATATATATATATATATATGATCAGATTAAAAAATCTAGAAAAAGTGTTCCAAATTAATACTATCCTAAATCATAATTGTCTAATTTTTCATTGAAAATTCCCGCTGCCTGATGAGTCCACCCGATCGATTTGCTCATGTGAATTTAGTTCTCGATTCAATCACCTTTGTTCCAAAAAAAAAAAATGCATTGGAATAACAGCATGAAACATAAATTGCCAGTCCCAAATTCCAAATATTCCTTCTAAATCGCAGAACCCCCGCCTTTTGACAGTGGACTAGATAAACAAAAAAGGCCCTCAAAAAGTAGCTTATAAAATCATACCCTTCTCAATACTTTAAAAGCAATTAATTTTACAATAACTTGTCCTGAATATTAACGTTTGGAACGACGCATTTCTCCATATTTCGTCCTTTATTTATTTTATGAAACCTTGTCTTATATATAAGCGTTTGAAATAGCGTATCTCTCCGTATTTCGTTTTATTTTTATTTTATGAAACCATATCTCATATATCAGCGTTTGAAATAGCGTATTTCTCCGTATTTCGTACTAGATTTATTTTATGAAACCGTATCTCATATATCAGCGTTTGAAATATCGTATGTCTCCGTATTTCGTTTTAGATTTATTTTATGAAACCATATCTCACATATCAGCGTTTGAAATAGCGTATTTCTTCGTATTTCGTACTAGATTTATTTTATGAAACCATATCTCATATATCAGCCTTTGAAATAGCGTATTTCTCCGTATTTTGTCCTTGATTTATTTTACGAAACATTCTCTTATATAGCGGCGTTTGAAATAGCGTATTTTTCCGTATTTTATCCTTGATTTATTTTATGAAACCATATCTCATATATCAGCGTTTGAAATAGCATATTGCTCCGTATTTCGTCCTAGATTTATTTTATGAAACCATATCTCTTATATCAGCGTTTGAAATAGCGTATTTCTCCGTATTTTTTCCTCGATTTATTTTGGACGGCGTCCAGCCAGCGGCCCCCGCCTCTCATGAAGCTCCTCGAAACCTCGAATGCTTTTTTTGCGACCGCTGGTCTCGCGATTGCCGATTGTTTTATTTGGTCGGAAGATCTCGCCAGGCGAGACCTGGAGCCAGTTTCCTGACGATCAGTGATCAGGATCCTCGATTATTTTCAATGATTTTCAGCACGTAAAACTTTCTTGACTTATGATGCGTTTCAGTAAGATAATAATTAAGAATTTACCTCTTCGCACTTATGATATAAATTGACACAGAGAAATCTTTACCAACTTTTCATTCATTTGAGATATTTTTGAAGGATTTTGTACATAGTGAAAACTCTGGCGTGAAATAGAAATCAATCTGAAGTGATTGTAAAATTTTTAATAAAACATAGTTTAAATTTTTTAATTTATGCCAATTCGAAAAATACCGAATTTTGTAAAAATTGGGTTGTTTTTAAACCTGCCGATGGAAACGGTAATTTTTGAAGATCTTGGTCGCGACGAAGAAACCAATAATTAATCTTAGCCGTTAAAAAATATAGCATATATATAATATATTCTCATGTTGAACCTGCGATGATATTTTATATTCCTTTGAAATGAATCGATGAAGCGGTATGAAACAAGACACATGAATGAAACAAAACATACTTAAACATAGCAGAGACATACCGTGGAGTTTTGTGCGTCTGGCGATGGTCGCAGCTTTACAGCGGGGACAGAATTGTTATGAGTTACGTCGATCGGTTGAGTTAAAACGTCGAGTGTTGTTAGTAACGAAATACTGAGTGTAGGTAGGAACGAAATACTGAGTGTAGGTAGGAACGAAATACTGAGTGTAAGTAGGAACGAAATACTGAGTGTAAGTAGGAACGAAATACTGAGTGTAGGTAGGAACGAAATACTGAGTGTAAGTAGGAACGAAATACTGAGTGCAGGTAAGAACGAAATACTGAGCGTAGGTAGGAACGAAATACTGAGTGTAGGTAGGAAGGAAATACTGAGTGTAGAGGAACGAAATAGGTAGGGTGTAGGAAAGGAAATACTGAGTGTAGGTAGGAACGAAATACTGAGTGTATGTAGAAACGAAACACCGAGTGTATTTTATAACCAAAATAATGAATGCAGGATTGCGTCTGTAAGAAAGAGAAACAGACGTAATGACCGCGGGAAAAGTGTTCAGAATTTCTCAATAATAAGTTCAAGCAGATAGCTTTGTGATTAAAACAAGGGCAAGCCCACGATGAATTGGGTTGGGAAAAAACGTAAATATATGTAACATATACACGAGCTATCGTTCAATAATTTCTTTACACTTATCTATCGTATCTATTTCTGAGCATTTATCTATCGTATCTATTTCTGGACACTTATCTATCGTATCTATTTCTGGACACTTATCTATTGTATCTATGTATGGACACTTATCTATCGTATATATTTCTGGGCACTTATCTATCGTATCTATTTCTGGGCACTTTTCTATCGTATCTATTTCCGGACACTTATCTATCGTATCTATTTAAGGACACTTATCTATCGTATCTATTTCTGGACACTTATCTATCGTATCTATTTCAGGACACTTATCTATCGTATCTATTCATGGACACTTGTCTATCGTATCTATTTCTAAACACTTATCTATCGTATCTATTTCTGGACTCTTATCTATCGTATCTATTTCTATCGTATCTGTTTCTAAACACTTATCTATCTTATCTATTCATGGACACTTGTCTATCGTATCTATTTCTAAACACTTATCTATCGTATCTATTTCTGAGCACTCAACTTCCATACCTATATCTGGACACTTATCTATCGTATCTATGTCTGGGCACTTATCTATCGTATCTATTTCTGGGCACTTTTCTATCGTATCTATTTCTGGACACTTATCTATCGTATCTATTTCTGGACTCTTATCTATCGTATCTATTCATGGACACTTGTCTATCGTATCTATTTCTGGACACTTATCTATCGTATCTATTCATGGACACTTGTCTATCGTATCTATTTCTAAATACTTATCTATCGTATCTATTTCTGGACTCTTATCTATCGTATCTATTTCTGAACACTTAACTTTCATACCTATTTCTGGACACTTATCTATCGTATCTATTCTGGACACTTGTCTATCGTATCTATTTCTAAACACTTATCTATCGTATCTATATCTGAACACTTATCTATCGTATCTATTTCTGGACTCTTATCCATCGTATCTATTTCTGAACACTTAACTTTCATACCTATATCTGGATACTTGTCTATCGTATCTATTTCTGGACATCCCTCTCGTGCCGTTCAGCTGTGAGGCAATCAAAGGGGCACAAGAAATATGTTGACGATGAAAAATAATTTGATTTAAGTATAAATAAAAATATTTGCTGAATATCTGAATTAACTACATTCTTAATCCTCAATAGCGTAAATGCTGGCCAGCTCCACAATCAGCTTCGAAATTCACGAATAGTTGAGATGAATAGTTCCTAGAACTCGTCTTTACTCGTCCTTCTACGAATCTTTCAATATATTTTTTGGTTATTAGGAAAACTTTGATGTGATGTATTAAGATACTTGGAGTTGTATAATGTATTTGCTTTATTACTATATTCCTATTTTTCTTGAATATTGGTCTAATTTCAGCGGCCCCCCTATCTGCTGTAACCGAGCTAACATCTTAGATAGCCTTGCAAATTACACTTATCTATCGTATCTATTTCTGGACACTTATCTATCGTATCTATTTCTGGATACTTATCTATCGTATCTATTTCTGGACATCCCTCTCGTGCCGTTCAGCTGTGCCGCAATCAAAGGGGCACAGTAAATGTGTTGGCGCTGTAAGAATAATAACTATATTCTTAATCCTTATTAACGTAAATGCAGCAGATCAGCTCCATTACCAGCTTCTTAATTTTTGCTGCACTTGCACGTTAAGGAGGTTAATAATTTCTAGAGCACGATTTTATTCGTCCTTCTACGAATGTTTCATCACATTTTTGGTTATTAGAAAAACTTTGATGTGACCTTTTATGATACTTAGATTTGTATAATGTACAGTATTTGCTTTTTTCCTATATTCCTATTTTTCTTGTATATTGATCTAATTTCAGCCACCTCTATATCTGCCATAACCGATCGATCGTCATAGATAGACTGTACACCCATGAGAAATGCCTTGCAAAATTTGAAATAAAAAATTGTCGTATGTTTACCTGCAAAATATGGTATTGTTTAGTTTCGCCAGTAAACAAAACTCAAAGAATTATTGTTGCGGTGAACGTTACTTTCTGGCTCCAGGCGAGGACGAAACATTGTGAACGCGAGCGCCGCCCGTCACTTCTGAAAG
>NW_025943692.1:0-818 GCF_000764305.2 Hyalella azteca | reverse complement strand
ATTTATTATTATGATTTTTACTTAATTTTTCTGACATCATTTATTTTTATGTTTTTAATTATATTTTTGCTCTTATCATTCATTGTTATGATTTTAACTTTTTTTGCTCACATCATTTATAGTTGTGGTTTTTACTTATTTTTACGTTTTTCTCTTTTTTGACGTTTATTTTACCTAATTAATAATCGTACATTTGAATTTTTACTCATTTCTCACTTGAGTTCTGGGTTGACCCTCCGATCATCACTCAATGTAATATAGGTTGCAACGTTCCTGTTGCTCTAGGATGCGTTTCTGCTGATCTAGAATGCGTTCTTGCTGGTCTAGGATGCGTTTTTGCTGATCTATTATGCGTTCTTGCTGATCTAGGATCCGTTTCTGCTGATCTATTATGCGTTCTTGCTGATCTAGGATCCGTTTCTGATATTCTAGGATACGTTTCTGATAATCTAGGATACATTTCTGCTGATCTAGGATGCGTTCTTAATCTAGGATGCGTTCTTGCTGATCTAGGATGCGTTTCTGCTGATCTGGGATGCGTTTCTGCTGATCTAGGATACGTTTCTGCTGATCTAGGAAGCTCTGTCCAGCTATATCAGCTCCGGTCAAGTCCATTTCTGCGCCGGTCCCGTCCATTTCAACGTCGGTCCCGTCAATATCAGCATCGGTCCCGTCCATTTCAGCGTCGGTCTCGTCCATTTCAACGTCGGTCTCGTCAATATCAGCATCGGTCCCGTCTATTTCAGCGTCGGTCCCGTATATTTCAGCATCGGTCCCATCAATTTCAACGTCGGTCCCGTTCATTTCAGCTTCGGTCC